>NW_004524834.1:1538545-1543653 GCF_000260255.1 Octodon degus | reverse complement strand
TGTAAAAGCCATTTATGAAAACCCAATGGCTGACATAATTCTAAATGGGGAAAAACTGAAATCTTTTACTCTTAGATCAGGTACAAGACAAGGATGTCCTCTGTCATCACTCCTATTCAGTATAGTTCTGGAAGTGTTAGCTAGAGCCATTAGAAAAGAGAGAGAAATAAAAATAATAAGAAAAGGAAAAGAAGAAATTAAACTATCATTATTTGCAGAAGACATGATACTTTACTTGGAAAACCCAAAAAATTCCACCCAGAAGCTACTATAATCAAAAAGTTCAGTAGCACAGCAAGATACAATATCAAAAATGAAAAGCCAATAGCATTCCTTTACATGGATAATAAACACACTGAAAGGGAAATTATGGAAGCAATACCTTTTACAATAGCACCAAGGAAAATGAAATACCTTGGAATTCATCTAACTAAAGAAGTCAAAGATCTTTCCAAGAAAAACTACAGTGCTCTTAAAAAAGAGATCATAGAGAATTTTCAGAGAATGGAAAAGTATTCCATTCTCTGGGGATGGGAAGAACCTACATTGTGAAGATGGCCATACTCCCAAATTTTCTGTACAGATTTAATGAAATCCCTATCAAACTACCACCAACATACCTCACAGACCTAGAGAAATTGTTCCTAAAATTTACATGGAACCAGAAAAGACCTAGATTAGTGAAGGCAATCTTTGGCAACAAAGACAAGGCTGGAGGCATTACAATTCCTGAATTGAAATTATACTACAAGCTACTGTGATAAAATTGGCATAGTACTGACAACAAAATATACCTGATGATCAGTGGAAGAGATTAAAAGATGCTGAAGCCTCTGCAAACACACTCAGCTACCTTATCTTTGACAAAGAGGTGAGACAAACTTGATGGAAGAAAGATAGCCTCTTTAAAAAATGGTACTAGAAAAACTGGCTCTCTACATGTTAAACACTAAAACTTGAACCAGATCTATCACCATGCACTAAGGTAAAGTCAAAATGGGTTAAAGATCTAAACATTAGAACAGAAACAATAAATCACCTGGAAGAGAAAATAGGAAGAACTCTTGAAGACATAGAGGTAGGCAAAGTATTCATGAACAAAAATCAAATCACATGGGAAACACTTGAAAGAATTAACAACTGGGACCTCCTCTTATTGAGAGGTTTTTGCATGTCAAAAGAAATTAACAAGAAAGTGAAAAGGCAACTCACAAATTTGGAAATAATCTTGACAAATTAGTCCTTGGACAAAGGTCTGCTCTCTAGAATTTATAAAGAACTAAAAAGCACAAGGGCACCAAAATTTAAAGACCCAGTCCAGAAATGGACATCTGAGATGAACACACACTTCTCAAAAGATGAGATTAAAGAAGCACATTATTATATGAAAAAATGCTCCACATCATTAACCATCAGTGAAATTCAAATTAAAACAACATTGAGATAGCATCTCACCCCAGAAAGAATGGCTATCATAAAGAAACCAACCAACAACAAATGTTGGAGAGGCTGTGGGGAAAAAGGAACCCTTCTCCACTGCTGGTGGGAATGTAGACTGGTACCACCATTATAGAAATTGTTGTGGAGATTCATTAGAAAACTAGGATTTGAAATCCCATTTAAACCAGCTATTCCCCTACTGGGAACTTTCCTGGAGTTTCTGCAAAAATCATATCATAGTGATATATGTGTGCCTATGTTTATAGCAGCACAATTTGTGATAGCCAAATCTTGCAAACAACCAAGATGCCTGTCACCTGAGTAATGGATGAAAAAGATGTGGTAATTTTATACAGTGGAGTATTACTCAGCTGTAAAGAATGATAAACTTGAAGCCTTTATATTTAAGTGGATGCCACTTGAAGATATACTCATAAGTGAAATAAACCAGACACACATGTGTAAATATCATATCATTACCATAGTATAAGAACTCAAAAGAAGAAATACAAATAGAAAATTATAATACAATTAAAAGGAATGCAAGAACTTGAGGACTAGACAATGAAGAGAGAGCAAGGAGAAGAGTTAGGAAACATGACAGAGTCAAGCCATACAGTTACATGTACAAGATGAGTAAGGCAATGATCCTGAGAATCTTCAGAAGATTTTCGAATCTAGCAGTTAACTGGAAGGATTCTCACCCTGACTAACTATATATACTGACACCTATGAACTAAGCAACTGCACTGAAGATGAAAATATTTAATAGTAGGTTCATGCTTGGAGTGACTATCATTCTGGTCTTCTGAGTATGTGCTGCTTGTCATGACATGCCAGTTGCTGCTGTGCTGTCTCTTGGGTAGATGATTGCTTAAAAAGGAAGGGGGTTGGTAAATGAAGGCAGGAGATAGGAAAATGAGTGTTTCGGGAGTGTTCTGCTGCAATGCTCTATATGGTTAGATTTCTGGACTTATGTGTAAACATATACAATTCTTTATTCCTATTTTTAAAATATATTTTAATTTTTAAATTTTTTGTCATATTCTGTAGGGACTTAAAGTTTAACGTATGAACACATGATGAAAAATTCCTGTTCCATGCTATGCCTAAGATGTTTCATATTCAGACAAATAGTGAAGTTAAGCTCAACTGCCTATATTGTATGGTAACAACAATAAGATTCTCTTTTTGAGCATTAACAACCTAAGTTTTCAGACCAAAATTAGAGAAAAAGGAGGGCCACAAAGAAAGCCAACATGTTGGCCCTAGCCTTCCAAGGTCAATTAAGACTCAGGACATATGAGAACCTGTACCCTGACATCATGAACTCAGTTGTGTCCCAAATTTTCTGATCAAGGAGATTATGGGGCCAAAGAGGAAAGTGATCGATGATGTAGAGTGTCCTTGGGCAAAGTCACTTGAGGGGAAGGCATATTCTTGGGCTTTCATGGAGAGCAAGTTGGCCAGGTGATGCCCGTGGCTCATCCACATGGCTGACACTGACAAGGGATCTACAATCTGGGCTACAAGGTCTTAGGATGGATCCTGAGGGTATTTGACTGCCTTATTAGATACAAAAGCTACAGTTGTTGCATGAGTCTTGCTTTATCTTGGTCTTAACCATCCAGCATAAGAGTTTAAAAGTGAAGTATGAGAAGTAAAGCCATGTTGTTATGTTGAGCTGTGGGGGGACTTGGGTAGACAACCTTCGACATTGCCAGTCAAGCAGAGGACCCAATACTATTGTGGACTACTGGACTATTTTTGTATATTTTGCTGAGTTCACACACCTATAACATTTAAATGAAGGAATAAAACAAAAAAGGGGAATAGAGATAAATGATCATTTTATATCTGTGCTTTCAAAATGGTTGGGATGGATGTATAGCTGCATTCTCTTATTTCAGTGAATAGGAACATTTGTTCTAGTAGTATTTGTGAATAGGATGTCATGTCTGCATCTTGAACAACAAATAACCGCTAGGAAGATAGTATGCATTGTGTTAATTATTGAAATTGTCCTACCAATTTGGTTTGAGACTGTCTCATTGCTATTTGTTTCTCAATAAAATTATTGAAATAAAAAACAGATGCAAGTATAAAAGCCTAATCTGTAAACATACTAAGTAAAAAAATATGCAAAAAATCTCATTAGGAGTTAAATAAAGATTTCTTAGATACAGCTACAAAACTGTATTTGGGCTTCATCTAAATTAAAATTTGTAGGCCTGCCCCATAGCTCAGTTCTTTAAGTGGCTGCTTCAACAAAGCAGTCAGCCTCAGGTTGCTGTGGTTCGATCTCCACAACTCAAGCCAGCAAAACCTGCCCTGAAGGTATTTGGAGCAAAAAAAAGTAAATTAAAATCTGTTGATTTTATTGGACACTATCAAGAAAATGAAAGTCAAATCATTAAATCAAATAAAATATTTTCAAATTATTCACCTAATAAAATAATGTATTAAATATTTAAACAATTTACTAATTCCTTAATAAGGGTAACAGTTAATAAAAAAGGGACCAAAATGTTTAATAACACTTCAATATACAAGCAAAGAACATATGATAAATTACTCAATATTATTAGTCTTCAGAACAAAATGCATTCTGTGTTTAAAATGAGGAAAAAATAATGATATATAAATTGTACCTCAGTACAGCTGTGTCAAAATAAGGTGGTTTCTTTTTATGAAGCAATCTGTTTTTCAGGATATTTTCTTCTGGTGTCATTTTTATATCATCTATCTTTTCAACTGCTGTTTCGAATCTACTTTTTATCATCTGTCTTCTTAATTTAGTTACTGGACTTTTTTAAAAAATCTATTTGGTACAGGGTCTCATTACGCATCTCAGACTCGTAATGATCCTCCTGTTGCCATCCTCCCCAGCATTGGGATTACAGTTGTGCACCACCACTCCTAGAGTCGGTCGCCAGCTTAGTGCACTTGGGGAGGCTTGGTATGTGGTGCCAGGGATTGAACCCAGGTCCCTGCACTTGCCTAAGCAAACACTTAGTCCACTGAACTATCTTGCTGTCCCTGTTGTTGGATTTTTTTTAGGTATAATATTTCCATTTGATTTGTTTGCATAAAACTAGCTCCATATTGAAATTTAGCATGTTATTCAAGTTTTAGAAACACATTAATGACACTTCCTTAAATGTCCGTTAATTATAACCCCAATAAACTAATGATTAGTGAATGTTTCTCAGATCTGATTTCTTAACATTTCTTTCTTGATTTAGCACTATCTTATCGCATGTCTGTTGCTTAATATTTAATATTAGGTAGTGTTGTAAACAGTTGTAGAAGTGTGATATTATCTGCTTCTAGGAATAATTTACGACTCATGAAGCAATTGGAGGGCAAGAGTCTCACTTGATGGAATCATGAATTGGACTAATTTAAAAATAATTTTCATTGGGTCCACTTTTTCTTCACCATATTTTGAATTACAGTTCTTCAGAGATTTCATTCAATATCTAGGGTGTTTGCCCTGACTCTTCACAGTGGAACTCTATATTGAATTTTTTATTTTATTTTATTTTGTTTTTTGCCTTCTACTTTTGGGATATAACCAAAATTTTTCTTAGTTTCTCAACCAATGATTTTTTCTTATATCTAATAATCCAGTGCAATTTATAGAAGGTCACATACTTTGAAAACCA
>NW_004524834.1:1526747-1538002 GCF_000260255.1 Octodon degus | reverse complement strand
GATGGCTTGATTCTAATAATATCTTTTATGAAAATACATAACAAGTATCTATGATACTTGCTCTTTCCCATCTTGCAAGATGGCAGGTGAAAAAACTGAGAAGCCAGACGCTAAAGAGAACAAACCTGAAGCCAAGAAAGCTTCTTCCAGGGTACTGGTAAGATGAAGGCAAAATGTCCACTGCAGCTGAAATCCTGTCCTGATTAGAGGAATTGGTAGATACTCCTGATCTCCTACATATTCCAGAAAGGCTTTGTAGAAGAGAAAGTACCCAGCTGCTAAATCAAAGGTTGAGAAGAAAAAGAAGGAGAAAGTTCCTGCTATGATCTCTAAACAAGTCAGTGAGGACAAAAATGGAGGTAGCCAGGTGGTTAAGCTTCAAAAAATGCCTAGATACTTCCCTACTGAAGATATACCCCGAAAGCTCTTGAGTCACAGCAAGATACCCTTCAGTCAGCATGTGAGGAAACTTCGAGCTAGCATCACTCCCGGCACCATCTTGATTGTCCTCACTGGGCATCACAGAGGCAAGAGAGTGGTCTTCCTGAAGCAGTTGGCCAGTGGCTTGCTACTTCTGACTGGGCCTCTTAGCCTTAATCATGTTCCTCTAAGAAGAGCACTACAGAAATTTGTCATTGACACCTCTCCAAAAATTGATATCAGCAAAGTTGAAAATCTCAAAACACCTCACTAATGCTTACTTCAAGAAGAAGTTGCAGAAACCCAGACACCAGGAGGGCAAGATCTTCTACACAGAGAAAAAGAGATAGCAGATTTCACAGCAGCACAAGGTATATCGGGAAGCGGTGAACTCACAGATATTAGCAAAAATCAAAGCTGTTCCTCAGCTCTGAGGCTACCTGAGATCCATTTTTGCTCTAACAAATGGAATTTATCCTCATAAATTAGTGTTCTAAATTTCTTACTAAGAACTTAATTAAATAACTGATTCATTAAATATATGTGTGTGTGTGATATTTAAATCCTTTATCCTCAAATAAACTTCTGCTAATAAAATTACTGAAATCTATCTGTTCCTTTGATTGTTCTGAAGACTATCCACAAACCAGAAAACTTCATCTATTAATTTAATAGGAACAAACATTGAATTCTTGGGTAATTTAAAAAAAAATTGCCAAAAGGAATGAAGAAATTGATTTGAGAAAATCAAGTCCAATGTTTATTATTTACTGCATGAGTCTGAAAACTTCTACCCTTCCTTTCTGAAACAGTCTAAATAATTTTCTTTCCAAGAATCTTCGTTCCCGTGCACTAGGTTTTCTCTATGACGTTGAAGAGGCACCTTCTCAGGCCCCTGTCTAGAGCAGCCAAGGCCAGTTTCCAGAGCTCTGTCTTACACCAGGAACAATGGCTCCCGCTTTTAAGTGGACAGAAGCTACCCAGTTTCTCAGCTCTCTTCCCAAGCAGAAGAGAAGTGGCATTGAAAGCTCTCTGGCCAAATTTGAGAAGTACAGTCTCTGGTTTGTTTGAACTCACTTTTCACTGGTATATGACCTCATAAAGTACTTTTTAGCTAATATTGCCAAAGAACCCAATAATTCTACTGTACAAGTTTGTTACAGAATGATTTCCCTACTTCAAAAATTATTTGTGTTGACATATTTTATCTTATCACTGCCTAACATTGTAAGAGGCAACTACTGATTGTGCTTTATACATGTTCTTCTAGAAGAGTGTTGTTCTACTTATCAGCTGAATTGTTCACAAAACTAAAGTTTAGAGTCTCCAAAAGATTTTTCATTTCTACTTATTTTTGTCTTTCATATTTTTCTGTTGGACTTACATTTTATGCTTCACTATTTTCTAAAATTACCCCAAAAACATATGTAATCAAGTGTACAAACCAGAGAATGTTAAATAGACAATTGGATAATATTTTAGCACAACTTTAAAATCATCTAAACAAAAAGTTCAGAGAGTCGATGTAAGAGGATTTTAAAATTCTGTGTAAACTATTAGGCCCATATGTTGTAATTTCAAAGTAGAGTTAACATGATAAACTTTTGATCTGATTACTACAATTATTCAAACTCTGGTGTATGTCAAAATAATTCACTTATTCTTGACATTATCTAGAGCTTGAGATGACATTTATATGAAAATGCTTATTGTGGTAATTTTGAGATTATCTATAAATGTCTACTTTGTATTCAATTTTTAAAGTACAAGACAAGAGTTTGCTAATTAACCAGGCTTATAAAGTATCGCTCACACCCTTTTATTTTTGATAATTGCTGATGATTAGAGGTGCTTAAATTAGTCACAAATTAGTAATTTTCTATTTTTATTTCATATATTTAACATTTAATGAACAAGCTTGAATGTAGCTGAGTTGTATATTTCAGCAATGATAAATGTTTGGTCCAATAAACTAACAGAAGGGACAGGGACAAAGATATAGATTTTTGGAAAAGCAAACATGGCATACACTTAAGTTATAGAAAAGCTAGTGGTATCATGTGAACTATATAATCTTGGCATTTGAGTGGCAATTAATGATCTTCAAATTTATCCTTTCATATAATCACTCAGAAAAACTTCTACTGAGAAGTTTTAGCATTCAGCTATCACACACTAGATAATGCTTAAACAAGGGTAAAATTCAAATTTCTACTTCTGAGATGCTACTGTTGTAGTTTTGTTATTTTCACTAGATCTTCTAACAGTTATAGCCAGACATAAGACATTTAACTGAGCAGAGTATGTGTCTCTATTCCTGAAATATGATTTTTTAATGACTTTCAGCTAAGTTTCAAAATAATGCTCAGAATGATTCTCAAGCATAGAGAGGCTAGAGTGCTTAACAGGATATACTGACAAGGTAATGATGTTGTGTGTATGTTAGCCCCATCACAAGTATAACATGGATATATGTTATATATGTTTATATAGCATAAACATATCAGTTGCATTTCAAACAATTATGTATTATTGCTTTCCCGTAGAAAATTAAAATTTTAAATATCAACTAATTGAGAATAATTTTCATTCTTAGAGCATTTTATTAATATAAAATAGAGACACAAAAAGTTTTCATATTACAAATGTACTCCTTTGTAGATTTTCCAAAAATGTAAAACTAAGTAACAGTGCCAGTTTCAAAAAAATATTACATAGAGTTCATTTTTATCCTTATTTGGCCACTAACACCCCCAATCTCCAAGTGAGAAAATCAGAAGTACTTTTTTTAAAGCACATAAATTAGTCTTTCTTTCTTCTCTTCTTCCTTCCTTCTTTCCTTCTTTCCTTCTTCTTTCTCTTTTTTCTTATTTTCTTTGTTTCCTTCTTTCCTTTTTCTTCCTCTTTCTTTTTTTTTTTTGCCTAATCTCAGTCTATATAACAGGAAATTTGTCATATAAACTTCTTTATTTCTGGATTATTTTATTTGACATTATGTTTGTGAGATTCATCTGCATGTAAATATAGTTCAATCATTACTATTTCTCTATATTTATTGGTGTCAAATTTATTCAGCTTCAGAAAATGAGCCTTCGATAATTTCTACTTTTACTCAATTATTCATACTACTATTCTAAATGTTCTAACTTATACTTTGATGAATACACATAAGCATACATATATACACACAAATGCACACATATGTGTGTGTGACATACATACTTAGGGGTGAGAGTGTCAAGGTTTTTTTTTTTTCCATAAATTTTTTTAACACCTGTGTGCTTTTCTTTTTTTTTTTTTTTTTTTTTTTTTTGTAGAACCAGGGATTGAACTCAGGTCCTTGCGCTTGTCAGGCCAAGTGCTCATTCCACGGAGCTATCTCCCTGGCTCAAGAATGTCAGTTTAAGAAAATGCATATTGTTGTCTTAGTAGTAGTTTTTCATAGTACAAAATGCAGATATTATATCTTATCCAAACGCTATTTGTACAAATCTTTCTTTTCATTGAATTAAGAGAAAGTAGCTGTATATCTATCTTATCTGGTATATACAAATATATTATATTATATATATTTTTATACCTAAGTAATACTCTATTGTGTAAAAATATCACATCTTTTTTACCCACTCCTCAGTTGATGGGCATTTTGGAAATTTCGTCATTTAGCTATGACAAATTGTGCTGCTATAAACATGTGTGCACAAGTAACACTGTGGTGTGATGTTTGGAGTTCTTTTGGAAAAATATGTAGGAGGGGAATGGCTGGCTTGAATGGGACCTCCAGTCATAGCTTTTTGAGGAATCTCCACCCTGATTTTCTTAATGGCTATATCAGTCTGCACTCCCACCAACAATGGAGAAGGTTCCTTTCCCTCACAGCCTCTCCAACATTTGTTATTGGTTGATTTCTTGATGGCAGCCATGTTTTCTGGGGTGAGATGTTATCTTAGCATTGTTTCAATTTTTATTCCTTGAATCATCAATAATATTGAACATTTTTTCATATATTGATTTGTCATTTGTATTTCTTAATTTGTGAAGTGTTTATTCATCTCAGATGCCCATTTTTAGATTGGTTATTTGAATTTTGGCAGTCTGATTTTTTTTAAATTTGTTTGTTTTAGATAGAAGTCCTAGAGCCTGTGAGATAGCTTGGTTAAGTGCCATCTTAGGCAAGCACAGGAACCAGGATTTGATCCCCAGAACCACATGTCAGGCCAACCTCACCCACTGGTATCAGTGGGCCACCGAATCTGGACATGGTGGTACATGCCTATAATCCCAGTTCTGGGGAGACTGAAAACCAGAGGATCAACTATGAGTCCAAGCTGTGTAGTGAGACCCTGTACCAAATACATAAAAAATCATAAAGCAAACATATAGGAGTTATTTGTCTGGGGGACAGTTGGCTATAATTGTTTCCCAATTTGTGGGTTTTCTATTTGCTCTATTGGTGATTTCTTTTGGTGTGCAGAAACCTTTCTAAAATATATGATTCCAATTGTTGATTCTTTGAAGGAATTCCTGTGCAGGATTTTTCTGAGGGGTCAGTGGGGAAGTCCTAATCTCTCCACCTACTCCTATGTCTTTAAGATTTCTACCTAATTTTTCCTCCAGAAAAATCAATGGTCCAGTTTTAATATTTACATATTTGATCCATTTTTACTTTTTTAGTCTATGGTGATAGAGATGGATATAATTTTATTCTTTGGCAGGTGAAAAGCCAGTTTTCCATCACCATTTTTTTCGGAGGCTATCTTTCCACCAGTGAGTAAGTTTGCCCCCTTTCTCAAAGATAAGGTGCCTGAGTGTGTTTCTAGCTGTGACTGTATTTTCTATTCTGTTCCACTGATCCTCAGGTCTACTTTTATTTCTATTACCTTACTAATTTTAACACAGCAGCACTGGAATATAATTTTAAGTCAAGGATTGGGATGTTCCCAACACTACATTGAACAGCAGTAGTGACAGTGGTCTTCTTGTCTTACCCTGATTGTAAGGTGAAGACTTTCAATTTTTGTCTTTTAGTATGATGATGGCTATTGGTTTGTCATAGGTGGCCTTTATTATGTTGAGGTAAAACTATCTATTCCAAATTTTCTATAGGGATTTCATCGTGAATGACGGTTGAACATAGTCAAAAGCTTTTTCTTCGTCTATTGATTTGACCATGTGATTTTTGTCTTTGGCTCTGTTGATGTGGTGATATATATATATATATATATATATATATGTATATTGAACCACTTGTGCATTCTTGGGATGAATTCTATTTTCTCATAATGTATCATTTTCATGATTTACTGCATTGTTTTACCTAGTATTTTATTGAGGATTTTTGCATCTATGTTCCTTAAGGTAATTGGCCTGTAGTTCCTTATTTTGGTTTGGTCTTTCTCTGGTTTTAGTATCACAGTAATACTCCTCTTAGGGAATGAGTTTGGGAAAATTACTACTTTTTCAACTATATTGAATAGTTTCAGAAGAGTTAAATTACATTTTCTCTAAATTTCTTGTAGATTTCAGCTGTGAATCTATCAGGACCTGGGTTTTTCTTTGTTAGTAGTTTTTTTTTTTTTTTCTTTTTAAATTTCACTAACTGAAATTGGGTTATTCAGAATGTTTGTATCTTGTTAATTCAGCTTTGATAGTTTGTATGCATCTAGGAATCTCACCATTTCTTCTGTTTTAGATCCTGTGAGAGTAGAGATTTTGCAAATTGGTCTTGATGATTTTCTGAATTTCCCTAGAATTTGTAGTGATTTCACCCTTTTCATTCCTTATTGTACCAACTTGAATTTTTTTCATTATTTTTTAATACGGCTGGCTGGGGGCTTATCAATTTTTTTTTCTTTCAAGAACCAACTCTTCAATTCATTATTTCTTAGTATTGTTTTCTTCATCTCTACTGACTGCAACCTTTTTTAATAGCATGTTCTGTGAAATAGAAAGTTCTCACTTTTAATATTCCAACCCATCAAATTATTTCATAGTTTTTGTTTCATTTTAAACAATCTTGAGTATTCCAAACTGAGGAAATTGTTGTAATAAAATTTATTTTGAATATTTATTATTTTATCATTTGCATTTATGGCTATTGTCCACTTGCCACACACTCTCTTTGCCTCTGTCTTCTTTCTCTGTCTTGTTGTCTTTATGTCTTTCAGTGCATGTGTGTGTGTGTGTGTTTGTGCACAATGTAAGACAAAAAGTATGACATATTTATTATTTGCAAGAATGATTAATTGACCATCTTTTATTTAAAAACACCATACACACCATTTCCTTTACTCATTTTTAAATATAACAACTTCATGTTTGGAGAATGTACACAGATTTTATGAACCAGTTTCTTTATGGATAGTATTTTCATGAATTTATTAAATTTTATAGATAATTTCCTCAGAAAGAAGTATTTGAAAGAATTGGGAGAATATGCACATATATACAAAATACATATAGTTGTGTTTGCTATGAATTCAGTTTTCATATAACTGTATAAATTATTTTATAATATTCTTGTTTCTAGTGTTTTAAATTTCTAAAGAAAGCTTAATGTATTAAATAATTTTCAATAAATATCTTGAGATGATTACAGCTTGAAGCTAAGTGCACTTCTGAGAATAAGTTGGATTCATTTTTCCATTTGATAACATTTTCACAGTTTTTGCAACCAATATGCTTTAAGAGAAATTAATATTATACCTCATAATTTTTTCAATTGTAATGTCTTTAAAAAGGAAGTAACTATGGTTCTTACTTTTAGATAAATCTGTTTTAAATATAATTTTTTTGTGGAGGACACTTTTTTAAGAATTGAACTTTCCTACTCTGAAAAATTAAAACATTCCAAATATCAAAAATAATACTAATATCTATGTCACCACATTATTGTGAAATAAAATATATACTTAAAACACTTTCCCAAATAAGTGATGTTAAGGAAAAATTCTTTTTGAAAGAGAGAATTGGGGCCAGCCTGATAGCTCAACACACTAAAGTGCCTGCTTAGGCAGAGCACAACAGCCAAGGTTCAATCCCAGTGTGCTGTGCCGGCCCCGCCCATGGGGTGTGCTGAGATGGAGGCTGAGACTGGGCGTGGTGGTGTGCCTGTAATCTCACTTGGGAGGCTGAAAACAGAAGGATCACTATGAGTCTGATCTGTGTAGTGAGACCCTGAAGACCTTGTAGACCTTGTCCTAAATACAGAGAGAGAGAGAGAGAGAGAGAGAGAGAGAGAGAGAGAGAGAGAGAGAGAGAGAGAATTTAGAGAACTACAATCTGCTTCACAGTCAAACTGATTGAATTCTAATGGCAGCTCTGAAATTTCCATTTCAAATAACTTTGACTCTTGTCTCATAATTCACATTAATTCCCCTTTTCCAGAATACCTATAAAAGCACAGAAAATACAAATTAGAAAACTGAAATTATGTACTTATGCATACCACTAAAATTTAATAAAAATGAAACAAATTTTACTCATGATTGTTTAATGGAAAAAGGAAAATAATTACCCCCTGTCTTCTCCCTCATTTCCCAAAGCTTAGAAACCAGCAGTGGCTACCAATCAGAAAACTAACACAGTTCTTTAACATCTTCAATATGGTACTGGACCATGCTGTATCCTATTCACTGTTGTATCCTATTGTTACAGGCAAGTAATTCCACCCTGACTGATGCCAAGTTCCTATCTCAGAACACATAAGAATACACTTGAGGAAAAAGGAGGTGGAGAACAGGAATGTAGTTTTAAGAGAAAGCTCCTGAAAGGCAGGAGGCAGTTTTCAATACAGGACTATCTCATCTCAGGTCACACGGGTGAAGCTAGAATGAACCTACAGGATTACAAGTACAGCCACTTAACTAACAGTGATCTAACAACAACGCAGAAAGGCACAGTAGCAAACATACACAGCAAGAAAAAGAACAAAGGTATTTCTGGTAGTGTTAGGAATAAGGATCAGTGTTCTGGTCATCCATCTACTTATTTATTAATATTATTTATACACATCTGTTATACTTCTCATACTTATTGGACCAGCAAATAGTTCCAGTGTACCTTTGAGCTACCATTTTTCTCTGGGGAGGCTTGCAGGTCTGGTTGTAGTATCTTCATCTTGGGGCCTTGTTTCTATCAACTCTGTCCTCAAACACAGTTCTAGTTTGCCTGAACTCTATTCTGCCTTGATCTTGGCCAGGTCTCCTTCTGAACCCCTGCCAATCTCTACTTAACTCAGCTATCTACAGTACTTTCAATACATATTGAAATGTATTATCTCAATGAAGTAGTTATAGTACTACTTGTTCTAACCCAAGTCTTTAGAAATTTTTTGATATCCCAGAACTCAGAAGAACAGACAATGGGAATGCAACACAGGTAAACTTTGTAATTTAAGCCCACTGAGTCCTAGGAGTTCCTTAAGCAAAGTTCTGTAGTATTTATGAACTTAAATTTTTCAGGCATTATACAAAGTCTCAGGGCCAGAAAATTAGGCAATAAGTCACCTAATTGCCAGGTAAGTGAAGTAAAAACATGCCAGAAAAATTATTTCTAGATATCAAAAATTGAAACAAGAGTAAATTCTAGTCTGTTTTCTAGTTAGAGCACAAAAATTAGTTGTTAAGCAAGCAGATCCTTTGGAACCATCAAGAGCAATTCATAATCTTAGTGCTGGATGAAAGATAGACATTTTTTTAAATGTGATGATAAATACAAAAAATATAATTCATCTCATAGTATAAACAGAAAGAATCATGGACATTTACACTAGAAAATATATGTGTCTGAATCATTTTAAGCTAGGAATTCTATACTACTCTTTGATATTCTTAACATGTTACAAGTAAATGTAACCATAGAAGAGGAGTGAATACAAACTAATCCAAAGAAGGCTAAATACTACCAAGATGAGATAGAGAACTGGGTAACATGCAATGACAGTTCAGTAGCAGAATTTAATTATGCACTGGAGACAATCAAGGAAAAGAATATGTTCAGTAGAACATATTATTGGGTATATTATGAAGAGATTTTAGAGTCAAGAGAAAATACACAAAAATATTAATTGATGAGCTTGTGATATACATAAATATCAAAAGGAAGATATGTTGTATTAGATTTTTATTAATACTACTTTTATTAGATATGGTAAAGCTAGTGTACTTCTGTCAGAATATGGATTATTCTCAGAATATACTTCTAAAGTACTTATTGATGAAATGTTAAGTGCACATGAACATACATGTATATCTATTACAGATCAATCACTATGTATTATAATTCCACTCATATCTATACATGTTTGCAATGTGATTGGGTCACAGGGGTGCTGTATTTTTCAGTGGATTCCTTCATTGCTGAATTCAGCAGCTGAATATGCTGCTAGGAAGTGGGCCCCGGCCGGAGGTTGCCCACTGGGAATGTGACTTGAAAAGCTGTACTCTTGTCTCTCTGTCCTCCTCTTCTCTCTTCTTGGGCACCATGACATGAGCAGCTTGCTTTTGCTGCATCCTTCTGTGGTTTTCTTCTGCTGGACTCTTTTTCCATGGACTTAACCCTTTTATATTGTGAGCCAAGATTAACCTCTTCTTATTTAAATTGTTAATGATGAGATTTTCGTTCAGCAGTACAAAAGCTGACATATATATATATATATATATATATATATATATATATAGAGAGAGAGAGAGAGAGAGAGAGAGAGAGAGAGAGAGAGAGAGACAGAGAGAGAGAGACAGAGAGACAGACAGACAGACAGACAGACAGAGAAACACAGAGACAGAGAGCAAGAGAGAAGAGATGGAGGGAAAGAGTAAATGTGTCAAAGTGTGTCAACATAGTAATAATATATGATTTATGCAAAAATCACATAGATTTTTGTAGACATATTCTTTTCAATTTTTAATTGTTTAGATTGTTTTGAAATTTAAATATGAGGGTACTGTTTTGCTAAAGAAGTTATTTTTCCAGCCAAAATCGAGAGGATACAATTTACATAATCCAACTATAATTTTAAATTATAAATACAAATTTTGAAACTCTCACAAACACATGGAGGCAAACAAAGCACATTAGAAAACATCAAAGCAACAGTTCACCTCAGATTCTGCTGTTGTATGAAAGGCAGAAGATACAGAAGATATCTACAGATTTGTCACAGAAAGTACAGCAACATAGGATGGTACAAGGATTTAAAAGAAATTTATTTGTACTAAGTCAATGAAATTCTTGCCATTTGGGGTAGAAATAGAAACTCAAGCCGACTGAGTACAAAATTTAAAGGAAAAAAGCTTGAAATTTGATGGTTATTATCATATGAAATGTGTTATAAATAAAATGCAAGACTATTTTTTAAAGAAATATATGTGACAACAGAAAACAGCCAAACTGAAAATTTGAAGAGCTGAACAAGAAAACAAAGCATATTTGTGAAAGTCAGGAGTACCCTTTTCCCTTGAACTTTATAAAAAGCACAACAAAAGTGCTGTTATATTGCACTTTTGTTGCATTTGGAAAAATATTAAAATTTTAAAATACCTAGCTTCTTTTTCAATACGAAAAACTAAACATTAGCAAAATGCTGGGGCCAGCCAAATAGCTCAGCGGATTAAAGCACCTGCGAGCAGGTGCAGGGGCCGGGGGTTCCATCTCTGGGCCTGCTGTGCCAGCCCCGCCCCTGGGGCCCACTGAACTGGTAATTGAGACTGGGCATGGTGGCACACACCTGTAATCAGAGCTCTTGGGAGTCTGTAAACAGGTAGATCACTACAAGTCCGATCTA
Source organism: Octodon degus (assembly GCF_000260255.1). Taxonomy (NCBI): domain Eukaryota; kingdom Metazoa; phylum Chordata; class Mammalia; order Rodentia; family Octodontidae; genus Octodon; species Octodon degus. The sequence goes on along the minus strand of NW_004524834.1, from coordinate 1,526,799 downwards.
GTAGTGAAACCTTGAGTACCCTGTAGACCCTTCCCTAAAATACAGACAAAAA
>NW_004524834.1:1524871-1526647 GCF_000260255.1 Octodon degus | reverse complement strand
GAAGAAGGAGGAGGAGGAGGAAGAAGAAGAAGAAGAAGAAAGAAGAAAGAAGAAGAAGAAGAAGAAGAAGAAGAAGAAGAAGAAGAAGAAGAAGAAGAAGAAGAAGAAGAAGAAGAAGAAGAAGAAGAAGAAGAAGAAAGAACAGAGAGTAAATAATGCTTGTAAAACACAATGGCATAAGCCAAGATGTGATCAGGAGAAAGCACCAGGTAGAGTGCTCTCAACATTCTAGAGCTGGGAGAGGTGTCCCCTGAAAATTCATGTAGAGGGAGCCTTGGTTCACAGAAGCAACACTAGGCTCATAGAGAGCAAGCCAGCCCAGGACAGCATTCTCTGAACAGGAAGCAGAAAGTGACTTCTGAGGCCAGGACTCTACAAACTGTACTTCTTTGGATCTTCTTATGTATGTGTTTCTCTGCCCCTTTGAAAATGTAATTTCATCAAAGCCTAGACGCCCTAGTTTCTTCCCTGTGCAGCAACTTAATAAAAGCGTTTCCTTTGAGATGTTCCTTTATCTTCCATTTCCCAGCCCAGCTTCTGTCCTTCTCACGTGCTCAATGTCCTCCAAGAGCAAACTTCCGCTTCAAAGGGAGGAGTCCTTTGCATTAAGGATGGACAGTTTCTAAGGTGAACTATGAAGCTGTTAGCAATCACTTCAAACTAAGATGTTTCACGCTTCCCCTAATTATAGGTTGAAAAATCAAAATTTCATAAAGAAGCAAACACTATAGATATGAGGATAAAAACATGCTATGGTAATTAGGCTTAATTGTGTCAATTTGATTAGCATAAGAGCTGTCCAGGGGGGTCAGTGAAGCACATTCTATGTATGTCTGCGAGGTTCAGGGCAGTGACTCTGGGGACTGCACCTGACCACTGGCAACCGGCTTTGGTATTCTCCCTCGCTCTTTGCTTCTGAAAGACAATGAGTTGAGCCACTTTTCTCTGCCTTTTCCTGCCACCATTCCATTTCGGCTTTGGAGTCAGTCAAATGAGGAATGAGAGTCTCTTAATCCATAAACTAAAAGTGAATGTCTCCTTCAAGTCATAGGTAGCGGGTACCCAAGTCCCGGTGATGAAAGGCCAGCCAGCACCCAGACATATGCAAATGTATTGTATTGCTTAGAAATGATGGACCTTTTAAAACTGCCTAATTTATTCCCTATTCCAAATTGCCCTATGTGCATAAAAAATTTAAGCTGAATCAAATTTTTCCTTTACAGTTTTGTTTAGGATCTCATATTTAAGGTTATTTACAGCTTCACATTTTAGAAATAGTAAAATATGGTTTAATGAGAATGAAATTGTATTACTATAAAAGATTGTTTTATTTTAGTCTTGTGCTAAATTGTTATGAAAAACATCACAGGCACCTTTTATAAATATTTTATGATGGGATATTTGTATTTTATAACAACCTGAACAATTCTGGTTCAAAACCTCAACAAAACTATATTAAAATAAAAAAAAAATCTTTAAAATAATTTTATGCTTCATATGTTTAGAAATTCTATTAAATATGAAAATTTGAATCTTATTTTAATTTCTAAAGCCAAACTCTGCATCTTTCAAAATCACCCCCAAGTGACATTAAAAAATGTGTATTATAATTCAAAATATTTAGAATTCTTAAGTTATTCATCAATAATCAGTTTTATTCTCTCTCTATATAAACTCAGACTTGTTTAATAATGTTATTAGGGCTTATGATGTAGCTGAGAAGCACATTGCTTTCCTGCAAGTGTGAGGTAGTGAGCTCCATTCCCAGTACCAAAA
>NW_004524834.1:1521330-1524771 GCF_000260255.1 Octodon degus | reverse complement strand
TATTTTTTTTTTTTTTTTTGGCAGAACTGAGGATTGAACTCAGGCCCTTGCCTTGCCAGGCAAGCACTTATTCTACTGAGCTATCTGCTTGGCCCCAGTAGTAGTATTTTCCCAAACAAATCTCCATAGGTTGGCTATCATAAGATATATTAAAAGGCCAAATCATTGAATTCTTACTTTGCAAATAATTCATAAACAATGTGGCAAAGTCCCTCCAAAGCATATAGTATGAAGCGTGTTTGCACCATTATTTCTCCAAATTCAAAATAATTTTATAAATCAAATCATCATTTTCTCTCAAATTTAAACGTGAGGTCTAAAATTATGATGAATGAAAAGCACCAATTTATGAACTTGAGAAGTAGTTTTGAATTTAAACATGAATCCTGCTTCAAGAATTTTATTTTAAAATACTTTGCTAGCACTTTCTAGGTGAGGCATTTTTTGTTGAATTTATATGTTCTGCCTACTAGAATGAAATCGTTATTTCACTCTGATGTTTTTGCTAATTTCGGATGGTGAATCCTTCATTGTTTGTTTACAACAGCAGATTGTAAACAAGCATTCATTATGCGTGCCTGATCATCTGCTCACTTCATCAGCACAGGGCAGTTTCTGTGGCTGCATCTTCGCTATTATCAAATTTCTATGAATACTATGTTCTCTGCCAACTGAGGTTTCTTGGCCTGGCATTCATACTTGCCACCCAACTCTTGTCATTTGTGCTGTCCTACAAAATGCTATCCTAATATGCAGAAGATTATTTTTCAAGAAAAACTATTTCTCAGACATTTCTTTAATAAATCTTTGATCCACAGATCCATTATTTTGGCAAATTAACAAATAGGCTGCTATTCACAAAGTGTATGCCATTCACTGCTATAATCAGCTTCCCTAATGAATCACCTATATTTGTTGCCTTATTGAAAACTAGTTATTTTTAAAACCATTTTCAGTTCTTTACATCACTACAAATTCTACTGTGGAAACTGAATCATACATACAGTTTATAAACACTTGAAAATAGGAGAAGTGTTAGCTTCCAAAATAGATTTTTGAGTTGACTGCCATTCAAGAAAATGAGCAAGAGAGGTGGATGAAGGGAATAATTGAGCTGTGATTTTCCTAGCTCTCTCTTGAAGCTGTAACACTGAAATTGATGTTGATATTTATAGTAAAAATCTAGATAGCTTGCATAAGACAAGGGGAAGTGATAACTTCCTTTTACTTTCTAATCCTGAGTGTATAAGAAAGTTGGGTCAGGGCAACATATCCAGCCTGCTCCTATATATCCACTGGGGCAAAAACTCCAGGTGCTTGGTAGAGTGAACTGTGTTCTGGGTTACAGCATGGCGCTCCAGTCTCCACACATATCTAGTCAGTTCACTCAGCTCCCGCTGATTAGGAATTTGAAAAGTTTCTAACTCAGGCTTCATAACATAACCTTTGAGAAAAGGTCATCTGCAGTCAACCTCTACATTGCCAAGAAGTAGAAATATAAGAAATATAAATCTAGGGGGGCTGGGGAGATGGCTCAGTAGAATAAGCACTTCCCTGGCAAGCGCAAGGGTCTGAGTTCAATCCCCCCGCCAAAAAAAGAAAGAAATATAAATCTAAATTTACAGTTTACAATTCTGTTACCCGACAAGTTCTTGCAACCTGACCTACCAAGGTCTATGTATAATATTTATATACTGTCAATTTGTCAAGGCACATGTGCTGGATACCATATAAAATAGAGAATGAAGTATATTTAAGATTATTAAAATCTAGTTACTTTTTCTGACTCAATGCAATAACCACAAACTTAAGAATAGAGAGGACATTTAGAAACCTGAAAACAAATTATGACTTCTTTTCAATATTTAAAAACTGAAAAGTATTTGTCTATTTTGTCTATGTTGTATACAAATTCATTATTTTTAGCAATATGAAATATCCCAAGTACCCAGAAAGGTTCTCAATGCCCAGTTATAAAGATGTTAAATTTTTATATGTCCTTCATCCTGTATTTCTAAGAATACAGTTTAAGACTCCATCTGTCCCCTTCAAATTATCTTCATACATAATCATTGATCTATAGTCTTTGTGTAAGATTTCAATGCATACTTCGATAATTTTGCTATATGAACATTTCTCAAGGGCCAGTCAAATAGCTCAGTGGATTAAAACGCCTGCAAGCACAGGCTGAGGGTTCAGTCCCGGGCTTGCCTTGCTGGCCCCGCCCCCACGCGCTGAGATGGTCATTGAGACTGGGCATGGTGGTGCACGCTTGTAATCCCAGCACTTGGGAGGCTGTAACCAGGAGAATCACTACGAATCTGATCTAGTAGTGAGACAATGAATACCCTGTAGACCCTTGCCTAAAATACAAAAAAAAAAAAAAAAAATCAATAAGCAACATAAATATGTCTGCTTTAATTTCTAGTAAATATTTGTTAATTCTTATGTTTTTGCTTGTTTCTACTATACTAATTATATATGTATTTCATCGTTTCACCTGCTTTATGTTATTTTTTGTATGGCTGAGACAGATTTTACATATTGAACTCCACTTTGCCAGAGTGATAAGTTGCTTTCCTTGTACATATTTTGATAAATTTCTCTATTAAATTCTCTAAGCAAATGACTGAATTATAGGGTAACTGAATATTCAACTCAGTATCATCAGATTTCTTTATATACAAGCCCTGTGGATGAGCCTCCTGATTGCCAATTTTTAAAATTTATTTTAGACCTTTTTTCTTAAACTTTTGATAGTGTGGTGGATATGAAAATGTTATGTATTTATTTTAATTTGCATTATAATCTTAGTGTAATTGTACAAGTTTGCATGATCATTGATAACTACGGCTTCTTTCCTGTGAGCTTTCACTTTATATTCATTGCCCATTTCTGCATTGTGGCGCAGCATTTTCACACTGAATTATAGGGTTTTTATGCCTTGTTTGCATCAATCTGCTGACATTTTATATAAAGTACAAGTGCTCTCCTTCCATCTGTGACATTTTCACATTGTCATATAGGTTATCTTTCACATTGTTATATTTTTATTTCATAAAAAAATTGGATTGCTAATGTATCATTTTTTCTCTAATGATTGAAGATTTGCCTTTTTCTACTTTGTATCACTTATAACCAGTGACTTCTCACACTACACAAATATTGTGTACATAAATATAATGTTATCTTAATTTCTATGTCTCTCTACAGTGAAAGATAACTTCTATTTTATGTCTTTAATGTTTTGAGAGAAAAACCAATTCATCTGGGCCTGGTATTCTTAACCTAAGAAAATATTAAACCATTGATTCAGTGTCTTTGGGGAATACAGATCTATTTAGAATTTTAACTTCCATTTGAATCATCTTTGCTAATATATTCTAAAGGAGGAACTTGGCTGGGAGATGGCTCAGTAGAATAAGTGTTTCCCTGGCAAAC
>NW_004524834.1:1519970-1521230 GCF_000260255.1 Octodon degus | reverse complement strand
AAGAAGAAGAAGAAGAAGAAGAAAAGAAAAGAGTAACTTTACTTGCATAAATAAAATTACCATAGAGTATTTCAAAATATTCAGGGACATGTTTGTTATTGCATTTTCTTTATCATTCATATTGCTGCTATTTTGGACTACTCTTGAGTTTTTCCTTGAACATTTGAAGAAATCATTTATTTATTTATTTTGGTTTAGGATCTCACTACACAGCTCGGACACATAGTGATCCCCCTACTTTCGCCTACCCAGTGCTGGGATTACAGGCCTGCACCATTGTGCCTGGTTTCAGTGGCTCACCTGACAGAGTGTACGGGCTACTGGGGTTCAAACCTGGGCCCTTGCACTTACTAGGCAGGTGCTTAGGCTTCTGAGCTACCTCCTCAGCTCCTCCTTGAACAATTTATGAGATGATGTCATTTTTGAAAGATCTTTATTGTAATTATTTTATTAACTTTAGTATCAATTATTTATCATACCATTTTACTTATTTGTTTGGATTGGCTTTCAAAACTACTCAAATAATCAGTTTTCATTTTCTAAGCATTTAAGGCTGAAAACTGCCCGCTAAGTATACTTTAACCAAATCTTAAGATTTTATGTACAGTATTTTTATTTGCACTCAGTTCTAAGTGTCTTATTGTTATTATGATTTATTTTATTTAGGAGCTATTTGATTACATTGCCAATATGCATGAATTCCCCTTTGCTTTTGTTTTATGATCGCAGCACATGGCCTCTCCAATACATGTCGCTGAACACTTTATGTTTCTGTTTTTCCTCTTATTTTGACTGGCTTTCCCACTGTTTAATACGATCATTATTCAACAGTTTCAACTTACTCTTCTCCAGTGTACTATTAAGTAAATGCCCCATGCTGTGTGCATCCTGCCCTCCCGGAAGTCTTAGGTCCTCGCACAGCTACCAGTGATCTACTCGCAGCTGTCTTTTCAACTCTTCTCTGCCTCACTACCTCACAGCCTGCGCTGTAAATGCACAAGGCTCTCCATTTCCACTTTGTTCCACGCTTTCTCTTGCAGCTAGTGTCATCTAGCTAAAGTTCTTCCGAAGTTAGCCACTTTCAAGAAGGCTCAGAGGACTGCACAATGGGCCCTTGCCTTATTTGTTTCCTCTGCCATAAAGTTTTGGTTCCCTTTTCTCTGTATTTCCGAAAGTAAGGACAAAGTCCACCTTGCCAACTGCTGTACACCTAGACACAGTACACAATCTGATACAGAGGAGGAGGGAGAGACAGACAGA
>NW_004524834.1:1517761-1519865 GCF_000260255.1 Octodon degus | reverse complement strand
TGGAATCAGTATATGAACATAGGGACCCAGTTAACATAACTTCGCATTTTTGAAATAATTGCATTCTTTGAAAAAAATAAAAAGGGCCATAAAGAACTGGTGTTTTAATTTTTTTTTTATTTTTGGGGAAGGGTCTAAAGGGTGTTCAGGGTCGCAATACTACATCAGACTCAGGCGTGCGCCACCATGCCCAGTCTCAAGTACAGTCTCAGCACGCCAGGGAATCGAACCCACACTCACTGTGCTTGCTTGCAGGTGCTTTAATCTGCTGGGCTATTTGGCTGTCCAAAGAACTGTTTTAGGAAGGAAACGAATCACTTTTACGAAATGTAGGCTTTTAAGTACGTATAGCTCCTCTGTTATCTGGCAAGACAATAGTTACCAAATACACCTCTGAAGCTTTCAATAATGAGTGATTCTTTTTTATATCTTGAAGATCCTTATCTTTGCTGCTCATTAAAAGAAAACAGTAAGTGTATTTTCTGCATTATCCTGCTGGATTTGAAATTCCTTCCCATTGGTAATTTTCTTAAAATAATACTTTATTTTATGTACAACCTAAAAATATTGACAAATGTCTTTTTGGTGCAACATTTCATAGCTATAATAGTCTGAGCTACCAAAAAGGTTAGGGCCCTAATTGCATAATATTTATAACTTGCAAAAAAGGAAGATAAAAAATCTCATTCCTGACCTCCAGTGGTCAGCTTATTATGTATCATCTTATTTTTAATTCAGGAACTATTCAGATACTATTTTCCATGTCTTATTTTAAATCATTTTCAGTAATTTACTGCCATAATTTATAATCACATAGAGTCTCATAGGTTAATTACAGAATCTTCTATATAAAAATGTATTTTCCTTTCATTTGTTCCAATGATGCAGCTTTCATTTCATTTAGCTTTCTGAAATTTTTCTACAACAGAAATGGTAAGTAGACTGGCTCAGGCTAACCCATCCATAATTTTAAAGGGCTCTTTCTTAACCCTTACATAATTCCTTTTTAAACTTCAGAAAGTAGTTCTCACATCTTTTATATTACCTTGTAGTTTTGTTGACCTTAAGTTTTATTGCTTGTCAAAAGAAAAAAAAATCTAACTTTTTGTATTGATAAAATTCCTCTTAATGTTCTGAATTACAAGTGGAGCTCCACAAAATCGTTTGGTAAGAAGTGTGCATACTTTTTAAACTGTCTCTACATAATATATACACATATATACCTTTTATTGCTTGCCTATAATATTATAGTTATTCTCTTATTAAATGGAATCTAATTACAAAGAGTAACTTTGTCTTTCATTGTAGTAAATACACTCTTGTATTTGTGGAAAATAAGTGTTTTAATGTCAGCTTTTCTCTAAGGAAGAAAAAAAATCCCTTCCATTAGATCGATATTTGTCTCATAGCTCATTCTCAAGACAGAAATTGTGATAGTGAACCAATTCGAAGCTCTGTTCGCATACGACAGCCCACTGTTGTGTATAGATCAGCAACTTGTATGTCTCAGATAGTAAAAAACAAAGCGTTATAAGAAAAGTACATTTTTTTCCATTGATTTGCATTTTAATATAATGGTGATAATAGATTTTTTTTTAATAGTTGAGGTTAACAGTCTTTATTATCGTACACGTTTACATTGCATGACTTTACTACAATGTACCCACTTACCAGGAGGGTCATTTGAATTGTTTGTAAGCTTCTATAATAAAACATGATTGTACACATGACCTGATGCACACGAACATTCACTTTAGTGTCCCAAGTCATAAGGAAAGCAAGTATCCACCTATCCTAGACATTGCCTAATTGTAACTCAAGGTGGCCACCCTGATTCAGATGTCCACTGGCAGTGAGTGGAAATGCCTGTCAATACAGTCTGTGTACTGTGCATACTAATACCTCATAATGCTTTGATGCCTTTCTTATAATAATGTTGAATAATTTTCAAACTGTATAAGACTTTTTTTTTAAATTGAAGGAAAATTTATATTTCAACACTTGTGTGAAGCCACTGAAATAACAGAAAATGATTTAAGATATATTTCCATACAGTCTGCATATATTTGAAACAAGAATAAATTTTTTTGCTAGAAGTATACCA
>NW_004524834.1:1499330-1510161 GCF_000260255.1 Octodon degus | reverse complement strand
GAGGGGCTGGGAGAGGGTCCGGCCCTCGCTGCGCCTGGGCTGGGACTGGTCCCGCTGGTGCAGGGTAGCAGGAAACTCTCCGCACACTCACTGGACCTGGGCTAGGACTGGGTCTGGGGGCTCCCGGAACACGGCAGAAAATCGTACTCCGATAATAGATTTTTAATTATTATAGGTTTTACAATAAGAAAAAAGCAATCATTCCTCAAACAAAGCAAAATGCTTACACTGGAGTACTTAGTGATGTTCAGATTTTATTGCTTTCTTCAGGCATAATAAAAATAAAGCAAATTCATTTATTGTTAAAATTCTTTCAATGTAAGGAATATTGTCTTAAATTTGTCTAGAGACTATGCATCACCCCTTTGTATCTTTTCACTGAAGAAAAGTAAGGGATTTCTTAGTGAATATTAACAGTAGAGGCTGTACATTCATTATAAGGCTTTGTAATTGGAGGTATAGTCTCTGGAATTAGATTTCTTGGGTTTTAAATTGATGCTTAATTATATACAGGCTTAGCCATTTTGGCCAAGTTTCTCACACTCAGTCCTAATATGGGAGCAACAAAATCCACACCCAGAAGAGCCGCTGTGCTTAGGACCTGAGCTAAGTGCATAGCATGGGAATATGTATGTGAGTCTACAACAAATCTTACTCACTTTTTCTATTAAAATTGCAAAAATTTTGCAGAGGATTATATTTTAGTGAATAAATGCATTCAATCATGTTTAGCCTGTATTTTAGAATATATTTCCTTAATAAAGGGAAAAATATTTACTTGTATCCACTATATTTTTAAAACTTAGAGTACAATGACTACGTAGCTTTTATAAACTGTGTGTACAATCCGTAGCTACTTATATTGCAAATGTCAGGAATGAGGGATTCCATAAGAATCCCTCTCCCATTGAGCAAGTGCTGTATTATATGAACAAGTGAGAAACCATGCAACCAGGTAAACACTTAAGCAAATCCATCTACTTTCAGTATTCAATCATTTGCTAAATTCAAGGATTAAAGAAAAGTTGTGGTGGAGCTGAAACAAGATCAGTGTACACAGAATTTTTTAAAAAGAATTTTCTTGATTGTTTTGCCTGAAATATCATGACTTAACAGTGCAGTGGGACTAAGGGAGACAAGCCCTCATATATGTTTTCTGTACAGAAATATGGAGATAGAGTCTCACATGACTATATATTGGTATAAAAATTAAAGAAGTTCGGCCTCCTCTGCCACTGTTCCCCATTGCAGCACAGATTTAAATAAAACATGGAACCTGGCATATTTTAAGGAAATAGCTATGACATCACAACATTAAAGAGAGACAGAACCTTTCTGACCACTATGCAATGGAATATACTGTTACTTGGGTTTCAGATGTAACAGACATTTGTGAATAGATTCACAAGAAAGTAAGGGAAAGCTTTATTACAAAATTTCTATTGTTATAAAAGTTGGATAAAATTACATTGTGATACTTTTTAAGAAAATTTTTCAGCATTCTAATGTTTATTTGAAAAAGAATATAAAATGATGTTTTAAAAACAATCTATGTGGAAATAATTGTGAATGATATTTGTGTCATGTAATATATTCATGACTGGCTAGCCATACCTGAAATAATTCAATATTTCTTTCCAGTGGTTTGATACAAGTTGTCTGCTTGTTCAAACCACTGGCAAAATGGTGAATATTTAAAGGCTCTTTAATAATAAGTGAAAGACTTTATTATAACAAAGATACATTGCCATTAATCCCACTTGAAAGTGCTCCACCTCATTTTGAAGGCATGACTTTCATCTTTCTTTTACTTACTAAATCACTTCTTAAAGTCATTTTTGGTGAGTGTTACACTCTCATGACTACCTCACTGTCCTTAATGGATTCAAAGTGTTTAATTTCATGGTCGTTTTGCCTTTAGAGAAGAATCAGAAGTTAGAATGGAGCCAGATCCAGTGACTCAAGTGAACAAGGACACCACTGCCATTAGGACCCTGCCCTTTCTTCAGATGGTACTCAGCAGCAGCACCCAGCACACTTTTAATCACTCCTCTCAAAGACATTCAGGAAGAGTTGCTTACAAACATTGCAGGACCAATGGAGTAAGGGTACTCAAAGCAAGGGAATTATTTAGAATGTATAGATACTGGATAGCTACAGAGACCTGGTGAGTCCTTCCTTGCCCTCACAACCTACTCAGAAGCTTTGCTGAGCTTTGCCCAGCCCACACCCTGGTCATGGAAGTCTTGGTGAGCCTGAACTTATCCTTGTATAGCTTCAGCCTGCCAAAATCATTACAGCAGCCTTCTTTAGTGTCAGCTTGCCTTCTGCTTCATAGTGGTAGAAGCCATGGTGAAGCCCATGTCACAGGAGCTTTGGAGAGTCTATTCCAACGTGCACTCCTCTGAGAGGCTTGCTGACCCATGCCCCAACACTCTCCTATTGCTTCTGAGTCCAGGTGAACATTGTGATCTTCAAAACTGCCAAAATGATGTAGCAAAAAAAAAATCTGAGACTTCCAACCCAACCAGAACAAATCCCGGGACAAGAACATGGAAGAACTGGGAAAACACACATGAAATCTCTGAAATGATAGCCGCTGAAGTAAAGAAACAACTGCATCCAGCTACAGAAGAAATCAGATCAGAAATAACCTCTGGGGTTAAAAAAGAAATGACAAAAACCATGAAATCATTGCTCAGCATATTTAAAGAATGCATAGATTAAAAATATGATGAAAACATTAAATAAACAATACAGGAAATAATCAGAATACATGCAACAAATTTAAACAGATATTCAGCAAATTAAGAATTCTATTGAAAGCTCACAAAAAACGCTTGAGTGAAATGGAATGTAGACTTTCAGACCTTGAAGACAGCATGGCAGCTAGTGAATGCAAAAGAAAAGATTTCTTAAAAATAACAGGGATCCAGGATATTACAGTTCATTAGCTACAAATGACACAAAGAAAAAGAATATAAGAATAATAGGTGTCAACAAAATGTCAGGAATCAGCACAAATGACATAAAATGATTATTTGTAGAAGTAGTGTGAGAAAATTTCACAAGAATCTGACAGAGCCAACCAAATAGCTCAACGGATTAAAGTATATGCAAGCAGGCTCAGGGGTTCGATCCCTGGGCCTGCCGTGCCAGCCCCACCCCTGGAGTGCACTGAGATGGCAATTGAGACTTGGCGTGGTGGCATGTGCCTGTAATCCCAGGTCTTGGAAGGCTATAAACAGGCAGATCACTATGAGTCTGATCTAGTAGTGAGACCCTGAACACCTTGTAGGCTCTTCTCTAAAATACACACACATACACACACATACACACACAAACACACAAAGATTCTGACATACAATTATTGAGGCATATAGAATTCCAAGTAGCCATAATCAAAATAAATCTACACCTAGACAGATAATAATTAAGACCCCAGAAATTCAGCAAAACATCAGAATATTAAAAGCTGTGAAAGAAACAGATCAGCTATATTGGAAAACCTATAATAGTCATAGCAGATTTCTCAACACAACCCACCAAATCAATAAAAGCTTAGAGTGAAGTATTTCAGTTCCTGAAAGAAAATAACTCCCAGGGATGGCCAAATAGCTCAAAGGATTAAAGTGCCTGCTTAGATTTGATCTCCAGTTCCACAGGCCCCACGTTAAGCCTGCCACAGAAACTGGGAGTAGTACCGCAGTCTGTAATCACAGGCTGGGTAGGCTGAGACAGAAGGATCTCTATGAGTCTGAGCTGCATAGTGAGATCCTTTACCAAATAAGTAAATAAATAAAAGAGTTTTGTTTAAAAATAAGAAAAAAATCAATATTTACAATTAAACAAAAATTCAGATTCAATTTAGCAGAATATATGGGATACAATGAAAGCTGTTTTAAGAGGATAATTTATAGCAGTAAATTCTATATCAGGAAAACAGAATGAGCCCAAATAAGCAATCTATGTTGCACCTCGAGCTCCTATAAAAAGAACAAGTCAAACCAAAGCCCAATGAAGGGAAGAGATCACAAATATCAGCAAAGAAAATGGTGCAATGGAGATTGAAAAAAAAATACAAAGAATTTATGAATCAAAGAGTAGGATTTCTTAATACAATAAATAAATTTGATAGACCCCTTAACCAACCTTATTTTAAAAAAGGAAAGAAAAAATATAAATTCTTGCAATAAGGAATGAAAATGACAAAAGCAATACAGACCCTATAGAAATTCAGATCATGAATACCTACTTTGAAAATCAATTTTTATTTTCTTCTTTAAAAAGAGAGTACAAAATAATATTAAAACAGAAAAATTACAAAGGTACAGAATTTTGCTAGCCAAAATAATATGAATTTGACAGTATTTATTGTATTGTATAGTGTTGTCTTCAAATTAGTTGTTCACATTAATAGATATATGAATGCAAAACTGGAAGAAACAAGAAAAAATATGTAAGAAATTAAGATGAAAGAAAAGAGAACAATTTAAAAAGAAGCCAAAAAAAGATGTTTTAACTTCTCCTTTCCACAGAGAAGAAGAAATCTACAGTATGATTACCCAAACCATCCCTGTTCTGTACATAGGTACATCTCTTTCCCCCACTTCTTTTTTCCTTTTTTAAAAATTTTGTATCAGGGATTGAATTCAGAACCTTGTGCTTGACAGGCATATGATTAGACTACTAAGCTATAATCACTATCTCCACTGTGAAAATCATTAATCTTATACAATGGAAAATACAGAAGAAATGGACAGATTCCTAGATGCATATTAATTGACCAAACTGAATCATGAAGATATATAAAAATTCTGAATAACACAATATCAATCCATAAAAATGAAGATTTAATAAAAAAAACTCCAATAAACTGAAGAAAAAGTCCTGATGGATTCACAGATGAATTCTACAAGAAATTCAAAGAAGATTTAATGCCAACTCTTCTTAAACTCTTCCGTGAAATTGAAAGGCAAGCAATTCTCCCAAATTCATTCCTGGAGGAAAGTATTTCCCTGATACCAAAACCAGAAAAAGACCCCAACAAAAAAGGAACTACATGCCACTCTCCTTAATGAACATAGATGCAAAACTTCTCAATAAAATAGGAGTAAACTGAATGTAGCAAATCATCAAAAAGATCATACATCATAATCAAGGGGATTCATCCCAATAATTCATGGTTAAATAAATGCAAAGTCATAAAACACACCACATCAACTGAGCCAAAGACAAATATCACATGATAATCTCAATAGATGCAGAAAAAGCTTTTGATAAAATCCGACACTCATTCATGGTAAAAACCCTAAAAACAGAAGTGAAGGTCTATACCTCAATCTGATAAAAGCCATCAGTGACAAACTGACAGTTAACATCACACTAAATGGGCAGAAACTGAAAGCCTTCAATTTAAAAATCAGACTCAAGACAAGGATGTCTATTGTCACCAGTCTTATTCAACACAGTTTTGGAAACATCAGCCAGAGCATTTAGACAAAAGAGAGAAATAAAAGGAATAAATATTGAAAAGGAAGAAATTAAATTATCACTATTTGCAGATACCCTACGTAGAAGACACCAAAAACTCCACCAATAGATTTGTAGATTTAATAACCAAATTCAGACCATAGCAGGATACAAAGTCAATGCTAAAAAATTAAAAGCATTTCTGCACACAAACAACAAACACATAGAGGAATTAGAGAAACCATGCTTTTCACTGTAAGATCCAAAGCAAAATGAAATAATTATGAATCAATCTCACAAAGAAAGTAAAAAGGTTATACAGTAACAATTACAACATTCTGCAAAAAGTGATCAAAGAAGATTTCAGAAAATGGAATGACATTTTTTGCCCTAGATTGGAAGAGCCAACATTGTGAAAGTGACCTTATACAGATTCAACACAATCCCAGCTAAAACACTACTAATATACCTCACAGATCTAGAGATAATATTCCTACAATTAATCTGGACCCAGAAGAAACTTAAAATAGTAAAAGAATTTCTGGACAACAAAGGAACGACAGGGGACATGACAATGTTTGACTTGAAATTATACGACAAAGCTGCTGTGATAAAATAGCATAGTACTTGCATAAAAACAGATGTGAGGATCAATGGAACAGATTAGAAGATGCAGATACAACTACAAACATAGTCAGCCACCTTATATTTGACCAAGGGGCCAAACTTGCTCACTGGAAGAAAGGTAGCTTCTTTAATAAATGGTGGTGGAAATACTGATATGGTTTCTATTGCTTCTTTTGATGAAATTCTGGGTCATTTTATAGTATTTTTTGTTTACTGTTTTGTGTTCTCTTTATATAATAAAAACATTTTTAAAAATGGTTGACTTCTCCAGAAAACTGCAGCTACACAATGTATTGTGTCTCATGTTAAAAAGTACATTAAGCGCGCGTACACACACACACACACACACACACACACACACCCATGAGAAAATTCACTGTTTTTCAACAATTTCTGCAAAGATAAAGTGCCTAAGGAACTACATGGATGCCTTTCAAAGATGTGCTCTTTAAGCACCAGTTTAAAGAAAGAAAGAGCACCAATGGATGTATGTGTTCAGTTATATACACTGAGTTGGACCTTTGGCACTAGGAATCAGAGCATTTGGTCATATTGCATTAACGTCAATATTGTATTATACAAGTGTGTCATATCAAAGGAACAGAACCACCAGCATTCAAAAGCAGCTTTGTCAATGAGGCAATAAAACACTCTGCACCATGTCCCTCTGTTGTCCAGCACTGAATACACTGATAGCAACTTTGAAAAGAAAAAAGGAGTTGCAACATTTTTATTTTCTCTATTTAAAATCAAACAAAAGAAACATCAATTCTGTTGTACACTTGTATCTTCAGAGTAAATTATTTGTACAAGAGAAAGACTAGAAACAAAAATGGAGGTACAAACATTAGAGAGTGCTCCACATGGCTTTCCAGTGATTTGCAAGAGTGACCACTGAATAAGCACTGGCACTGAACAAAAACACTGAAATCTTGGTCAGAGACTTGAGAATTCATGACGATAATTCTAATAAAGCAAAGCTCTTCTCACCCAGACACATATAGGCCAACATTGCTCCAATTCGTGCAAATAGTCTCAGTAGATCAGAGCCTCCATACACCTGGAACACGGGTGCTTGGAGTGATAGCCAAAGATCTCAGCGTACTGTGGTTTCTCACATTTGTTGAGGAGTTGAGCACCCAGCATCACACTGAATTATTTTTTTAACCTCTGTTACAACCAAATTAACAGCATACCCATTATCTGTGTTCCTCGATATTTCTTATAATTTGAGCTCGGAAGGTCCACATTCTTATGGGGAGGCATACAAAAGAGATGTTTCAGTCTGGTAGTTACTGTAATTCTGAGGAAATTTAAACATTCACTGTATAGTCTTATCACACCTTGCAACATTGTACTAACCTAAAAAAATCTGATTTAAATCAAAATTTAATAAGAAATAAATTCTAGATTCATAATCTCTACTCTGCATTTAATGTTAATATGTTGATAAATGGACAGAACTGATATCTTTGAAGAAGGATGCTACATGATACCACAGAAGAGGAACACAGGCAAATTTAGACGATGGGAAAATCATTGGCACCAGCACCAATGAGCCTCAGGGAACAACGTGAAGAAGTCAGTAGTGTTTATCATGCAACACCTTCAATAGTGTTCAGTAACTTCCATGTTTAAAGGAAGGAGGAAGAATGGGAATACAGCAAAAGCAGCAATGTGTCTATAAGCAGCATTTGATTTCCACAATGTATTTTGGTGCATGTAAAAAAGAAAAAAGTTGAGCAAGTGTTAATCCACATTCTGACAACTTATTTGTATTTTTGTTTGTGTTACTATTAAAATTATATTTTGAAATTGATTATATATGTATGTGCATTCACAGTCAGAATATATATAATTCTATTTGTGCTCCTATATATTTGTCTGATGCTTTAGAAGTGCTTAATATCTTACAGCCAGTTCAGAAATGTTTGAGCACAAAGAAAAGATGAATACTATAATAACATTATCTTCTTCTTTTTGATAAAGCAATTTTTGGTTTGCATTCTGAATTGCATTTGAATATGTGAATCAGTTTCTGAAACTCCAAATATATTAGAGAGTAACTGAGTAGGTAGAAGTATAATGTATCTTTCCATAAAGAATATGTATTAGAAGTAGAAAGTTGAGATATAGAATCCAATATTTAAATTATATATAAATAGAATTGATTGTTTAGGGAAAGGAAATAGCCAAAACAGAGAATTGGGAAGGAGGGATTGGTATATATACACACAGAGAGAAAGAAGAGAGACAGACAGATACCACTTTTTTTTTTTTTTTTTTTTTTTTCTGTACCGGGGATTGAACTCAGGACCTTGCACTTGCCAGGGAAGCGCTTATTCTACTGAGCCATCTCCCTGGCCCAAAAGAGAGAGAGAGACAGACAGACAGACAGACAGACAGACAGACAGAGACAGACAGAGACAGAGACAGAGACAGAGACAGAGACAAAGACAGAGACAGAATTGGCAAGTTTAGGCTAAAATAGCTGAGGGGTAAAAAAAAAAAAAAAAGCTAGCAGTGCCAAAATACCTTATTGAATTGGTTATTTAATATATTCAATATAAGTATTCTAATATTCAATATTAATATCTAGAAAATAATTTTTAAAGTAACTAATGGTGTGCCATGTGGAAGACAGAAAGAAGTTCCTTAACAAAAAATTCAGAAGTATCAATTAAAGGCAAAATAGCATTGCTAAAAACGTCTTTAGAAAAATCACATAGAGCAGCTTGAGTGCAGGCAGAAGGGGCTATTTACTGTACTGTTTATATTCATTTACATGATACTTTTTCATAAACATTCATATATCCCATGAATCCAGGAATTTTTCTAAGGAAATTTGATGAATAACAAAAATTACTTACCTGTCAGAAAGATCATATAGCACTATTTATAATAGTGAAAAATTAAATACAACATAAGTGCTGAACGATAAGTGATTGGTGTAATAGATTATGACACATAATTAAGTATATTTATGGAACATAATGTATTGGCATATCTATAAAATGGACTACTTTGAAACCACTAAAAAGCATGCTGAAGGAAATTTTAAATCATGTAAAAATACTCTAAATATTGAATCATAAAGAATAGTATGCTATGAAGAAAAATGTTATTTTTAGAAAGTTTTTTTTACATCTAGTTAAAAACTCTAAAACTTTTGGCAATTATTTTTTGAACATTTGGTCATAGGAATTTTGCTGTTTTTCTTCTTTATGTTCCAGCATATTTTGCATGACAGGACAAAAATTAGAGTTTCACTAGCACTATTTTTAAATAAGAGTGGTGTACTACATTGCACTTCTAACTTACTGCATTATATTGAAACATACAATTTTGTTAATTGGGTAATACTAGCATTTCCACAAAAAAATTTTACATTATTAGGATGAATTGCTTAGCAGAAATGATTCATTTTCCCACCTTAAACAACTAAGAAAACATGAAAATGACTAATGTACGAAACAACAGTTCTGAAAATATTGGACATCACAAACAAAAACGATGCTTGAAAGAAGGGAAATAAATTCACCTTGTAATTCTTCTGGATTACGACCAAAGAGAGCTTCTGTCTCACAGTCCAGAGAAGAGCACAGCAGGCACAGTATGGCAGAAACCATACTGTGTCAACGTTATAGACTTGAGGTCCGGGGCTAAGCCAGAGACAGCTCACGATGTGAATACCAGAAAGGCAAGCGCTGCTCGGCTGTGATTGCATCTTCACGTCACCCTGTAGGGCCATTCATCGAGCACTGCTGAAGTGAGACAGGTGAAGACATCTCTAGGAAATGACCACAAAGAAGGAACAGAAAGTAAGTCCTGAAAACTGCCCAGAAAACCATTCCTGGCACCACGAGGAGGGTAAAATCCTTGGAAATGCCCAAGTGGCATATTGGTAACTAAAAAACCACATTAGTGAAAAGGACAGATCTCAACTCAAAAGCATCATTTTCCACTTTAAAAAGGTAGTAACAGTACAACAAATTAAATGTAAAATAAGCAGGAGAAACAAAACATGAAAAATCAGTGCAGAAATTAATGAAATGGAAAAGAAAGATGATAATAAATAAAAATCAATTAATGCAAAAGTTGGTTCTTCTCAGAAGATCAATAAAATTGAGAAGAATCTGCTATAAAAAGAGAGAATACCAATTGCTAATTACAAATGTACCAAGAGAGGTAAAATGTCTACTGATTGCATAAGTATTTAAAATAAAATAAAGGGCTATTTTAGGATGGTGAATTCAACATCTAGATGAAATCGACAAAATTATTTGACAAAATTAAACAAACAAAGGTTTAACAAATTCACTTTTAAAGCACGAAATAAAAATATACTATTATGAAGTGAGATTTATCTTAGAAGTGCAAACTTAGCTAAAAACTCAAAAATTGTTGCTCTTAAGAATAAAGATGGGAGACGACCCAAGCCGCGGGATCCTGAACAGACCCAGAGCGCAAGCCCGGTGAGCAAGTGAGACCACTGGGCCGAGGGATCCTGAATAGACTTAGAGCGCAGGCCCGGCGAGTGAGTGAGATGACTGAGGGCCTGCAGGATCCTGAACAGACCCAGAGCGCAGGGCCGGCAAGTGAGTGAGACAACCCAGGGCCGCGGGATCCTGAACAGACCCAGAGTGTAGGTCCAGCGAGTGAGTGAGATGACCCAGGCCGCGGGATCCTGAATAGACCCAGAGCTCAGGCCCAGCAAGTGAGTGAGATGACC
>NW_004524834.1:1480530-1481542 GCF_000260255.1 Octodon degus | reverse complement strand
TTCTCATTAAAATAAATAAAACTTTAAAAAATTAAAAAATAAAAAATGATGGAAAGGTAATTGAATGTAGAAAAGAAGTATTTTTAATAAATTCTCTGCAAAAAATGAGTATTTCCATTTAAAACACAAATCAGATCTGTATTTTTTTCTATACCCCAAAATAACTTGAAATAGATGACAGAACTAAGCACAGAAAAAAAGGTTATAGAGATCCAGAAGAAAATAAGATGATGTCTTTAGCTTGAGTTAATCAAAGATTTTCTAGATATAAAAACAAAGGTATAATTCATAGAAGAACAAATTGATAAGTGCAACAATATGAAAATTAATAACTTCTCTCTTTTCATAGACAATATTAGAAAAAAATTAACAGATCAGGTATAATCTGGGAGAAAATATTTGAAGACTTGTATCTGGTAAAAGATTTATATCCAGGATTATAAAAAATACTTCAAGCTCAACAATGAGAAAAGAGTTCACAGTGTTTTAAAAGAATGGGCAGCATATTCAAGCAACTACTTTACTAAAGAGATTATTATTGGCATGTAAGTTTTTGGAAAACATTAACAACATATTAGTCATTAGATAAAATCTAAATAATGACCTTAAAGAGATCATTCTATATTTCCATTAGAATTTCTAAGATTTAAAAGACTAACCATACTCACTGAGCTGTCATACACGGCTCTCAGCAATGTTAAAGGGTGCAGCCACTTTGAAAAGTAGTGTAACATGATTATCATAAAATTCTACTTTCATGCCTTTAACAAATGACAGTAACCCACAATAGTGTATTGGAAAGCAAATGGACAACCAAAGTGTGCTATGTAGGTGTGTTACATGTTATGAAATACAACTCAAAAAGAAGGAATAAAAATACACATTAACAAACATGAACAAATCCCCAATGCATTCTCCTCACTGGAAAAAAAAGACTAAATGCAAGTATGTCCTGTGCATCTATTTACAATAAATTCTAAAACATGCAATCCAGTCACTATATAGTGACAAT
>NW_004524834.1:1463944-1480300 GCF_000260255.1 Octodon degus | reverse complement strand
TATTAATTATTACGTGTTAAGTAAATGGCAATAAAGTGTATTGAAATGTTAGCAGACAAACATTTATCATAAAATAATGGGATCATTCTGACCTTAGCCAGAAGTAACAACCTAATGGATGAATCCTTCTAAGTAAGACACTGACTATGCATTTATGAGGACTTATAAGGTGCCAAACACTAATTTGGATTCATAAGGGAATAAGTCCACTCGTAGGTCATTCAAATCTCCTGGTGGATGCTGACTGTGTTACGATCACTCCTACAGAAAAGTCCTGCAGGAACTGAGAAAAGAGAGCATGCTGAGGCCTTTTTAACAGGCTTCTGTGAGGAACACATGCTTGAGCTGGGATTGGAGGATGAGGATGGATTTCTGAGGGAAATGATAGGGAGCAATGGGTATAGAATAAATTAAGAAATATAATCTTAATGAAGTTTGATTCAGTAGGAGAAACCATGAGAGGAGATGAACAGGTTTTAAATGCAGGCCACATTTGAAAGTTCTTATTTTCTGGGTTGTGAAACTCAAATTTTATCTATTTGGCTCTTGAGAACAGTTTAAGAAGAAAACAAATTATATTGCCGAATTTCATATTAGATAAATCACTGGGAAAGTAACATAGAGCCCAACTCAGAGAAAAATCATACCTGAAACAATGTAATCAGGTGGAAAACAGTGCTCTAGTTTCAGCAAGAAGTGGGAGCACTTCAGCTGAGATGAAACATGCAAACTAGACTTGGGGTTCCAGTAATGCTTGGATGGGGAGCTGCAGATAATAAGGCTCTGATAGAGATGCACAGTCTTGTTTTTCTATATTAGAGATCTCACTGGTTTGTGCAGACTGCTAAGTACTTGTGTTCTGGATAAGAGAAGGTAGTTATCATCTATTCATCCAATTTTTAAAAACACGAATTACTAGCCTAAAGACTTCACATGAATTAGGCTATGCAACGCTCAAATGTAGGCATGCTGGTCCTGTGTTCGTATTTTATACTTGTGTTGTTTATGGAAAGAGACGTTAAAGGGAGTTGTATAGCTCATCTAGCAACATTTTGCAGTAGGGCTGAGGTTTTAAAAAGCCATTTACTCTTGCTATACAATAACAGAATAGTATATTTTGATAATGTCCCATGAAAAGTAGAATGTTACATTTTCCCATATAATATTCCATGGATAGCTCCTTCAGACCTATGCATAAAAACTACCTACACAAAGCATTTTGTCTTCAGAAAATACAGGGAGAGTAGTAGGCAATAGATGAATCCAATATGAGTCTAGGTCCTAAAGACTTTTGCCAGCCATCTCAGTTGTCCATCGTTTATACTTAAAGTGCTCAGAGGTGGTTATTTTGCCAGATTTCATGCCTAATTTTAATCATTATTTTTCCAAAGAATAAGAATTTATGGAAAGTTGCAATTCAGTAATGTAGCAATTTTATAAAAGAATTGATATTTCATGAACTGAGTGAAGTTGCACAATCATTTACCTGTTAGCATCAGTGCTTTCATCCTCTGGGAATAATAATCCAACCTATCAACTTCAGTATAACCTACTAAACATATGTACCTTACAGTTCATTCAAAACTATGAAGCCCTAAAAGATAAAAAAGTACCACAAAGTTTTGGTTATTTCTTCTATATTGTCTTGATAAGTTCTATGCATAATATTGAAACACATACAAGTTTCAAAATTATCTAGTGAAACTTATTGCCCCAAATTTGCTATTCGTTAAAATGGCTCTGATGAATTGCCCATACTTTGCAAAACAAACAAAAGAGTATTTTATTTTATCTTCCAAGTTGCACGGCTTTCATCTTTTGAAGTATTGCTTAAAACTGAGTTAGAGTTATCAGTCATTTAAGTTAACATTCTTGCATAAAAATGAACTTGATAGAGTCTGTATAAAGCATAGACAGATTTATTCATATGTATATTGTATTACTATATTTTAAAATGAAAAGTAATTTTAGTTTCTTGAGTTCTTGAGTTAGAGACATCAAGTAAATAATAGCTTCATTTTCAGCAAAGTGATTGATTAAATTATATCACTTCGAAGCTTTCATTCCTTCATACTTAAAATGGTGCAGATAATAACATTTAAATTATATGGGTCTGAAAATTAAAGGATATCTATTCCAATAAACAATTAGTATGATGCTTGTCATAAAGAAATGTTCATTAAGTATCAGACAAATTACTCATTAATATCATTGGATCATTGGTATGTGCTTCACATTATATCCATATTGCTATGAGAATTCCATGTCCAGATTTGCTTGTACTCTCATTTCTTTCTTTTTTATATTATCAACTCCATACCTCTCTCGGCAGTAATGGTTTGTTGCTGCTATGACTATTTTTCTGTTGATGAATAAGTTTTCTACCAAAAAAACTGAAGAATTTTGTAATTAATTCAGTCTGGTTTCTAAATGGAACTCACTAAAATATTCTATTGTCCATTAAACTTCCATTAACATAGATACATCAAGCTTATGTGGTCATCTCAATAGTTCTGACTCACCTGGGACTAGGTGACTCAAGTCTTTGAATTTTTAATTATTATGTACTAATTTACATAATCAGTTTGTGCTTTCTTATGTTCTTCTAATTTATTTTTAGTGACATTTTATGAATATTTTAAAAGATTTGGAAAACTTTAAGAAATTGTGTCCATGTAGTTATGTAGCTATATTTCTGTAATCATTGTATATAAGGTGATCTTTTATACCTCATTTTTCGTAGTCTAATCTCTGTTGCAATTACATGACCTACTTTGCAACCACTTATCCTTTCAGCCTACATGCATGGACATTTATTCAGGGAGCATAATAGTGGATCTGATTCTTAGAGTTAGGCTCACCACACCAGGCTCACAAACAGATCTACAAAAGAAGAATAATTTACTAATTTCCAAGGAAACTAAAACTACCTTATGGAATACTCACTTCAATATAATCATTAATTGTCTGAGTAATGCTGTGTAGGGGAGAGATCAGATGCCATAGAGAAATTGTTTCCTCAGGTCCTGAACAGACCTGAAGTGTCATGAACAGGACATTATGTCCCCCATAGCACCATTGCAATCAAAGAGCAAAGGATCACAGCAATTGAATTAAGGGAAACCAAATCACTAATAGTACCCCAGAAAAGGTCTCATCTACGGAACTTGAGTTTAGTGGTGTGCTAACTCTTCCTTCCTTGGGATTCTGCAAATGGGATCAGGTTTCTCTCAGTCTTTCTGATTTGTCCCCTTCCTCAGATAAGTCTCGCTATATTTTTACTGGCTATATTTTTTCTTGTATTGAAATATTCAATTAATTTCAAATTTAAGACTGCTTAGAGAAGTGTTGTATTTTTCTATTCCAATCAGACATTTGTTGATTTTATGGTCTATCTCCCTAAATATAGTCTTAACTTATTTTACATTTGTTCCTGGGGAAAACCTTCATTTGAATTTTGCTAATGATTCTAAAGGCAGAGTTTAGCCTAAACGTGTTTTCCATCTCAAGGAATATTCTCATTTATAAAAATTATACACAATTGTGGATATTTAGGTATATAAAAAATCTCAAAAAACTGAATTTTAACAGGAACTCACTTTCTTTCAGGAACATTTATCTAAGTACACGCCTGAATTCACTTGTGAGCACTTGGTGCTCTTACTCCTAGAGAAGTGAATTTTTTAATTGGTAAATTTATAAAGAGTAATTATGAAGGAGATTTGGGGAAGAGGGACATAGAAGGGAGGGAGGGAGGGAGAGGGGAAACAGTACCTCAGTGCAATATGTATATATACCAAGTCTCTAGGATAAATGTAATTTTTACGTACTGCCAGCATATACTAATAAAAAGGGAAGAGGAAATATTACCTTAAGAAAAAAAACAGCTACATAGGCATGATTCAGCTCAGTGTTTTTCTTTTATCCTTTGGCTCCCTGTCTAGGCCTATGCCCCAGCTATCTAGCAGTGGAGCTAGGGTTTGCCTAGATCAGGAGTTGGTGTTAGCAAAACCTCCTTCCCTACAAACTCAGAAGCCCTATTCCCAAATCTAGTCTTTGCAAACCCATGCTTCACCTTCACCTTATGTACTCAAGTTACTGTTAAAATTACAAGTGCTTATTTAAAAAGTATTTCAGTATCCAGATACCTACTACTTACTAGTTTAAATTTTCTGTACTTGTTAAAAAATTGTATTCATTCTGTAACAAAAGTGGGGACAGTAATAAAACAGAGAAGTCAGTTTCACAGTATTTGGAATCTTAAAGCACATAGAAGACCAGACTCTTAGGGATCTGACCTAATTGGGTGGAGTAATCATGCTTTAGCCTAGAGAATGTGCTAAATTATTTGTTTAAAAATACTTTGCAGCCTGGTGCACACATTCTCCTAAAATGGAGCAGTGCAAAGCTCACCAAATATCATTTTAAACACAAATATACTTCTGAAATCACCCAGGCCAGAAAAGATGCACTTTCTGTTCCCAAAGAGATCCTTAAGCCAGGCACTATAATTAATTCTCTGGGGGCCATGTAGGATGGGAAGACTTCTGGGACCCTTTTCCCTCCAGCCACCAGCTTTCATGCAAAAGGTGAGATGTATTTAGCTCCAAGTTTCAATTATTCCTGTCTTTTCTCTTTGTGCTCACACTAGGTCACGCAGCTCCTAACAAAATCTTCTCAGAGCACTCACCCAACAGCCAAGATCAAGTACAATAACTTCTCTTCTTTTTAATGAGAAAGCTTTTCCAAACTTGACAAAACAGTACCATATGACCACTTGATTTTAGTCTTTATGAAGTACATTTATTCCCAATCAATTTCCTCTGCTCGCAGGTAGATTTAGCTTTTCATTAAGATTTGTTAGGATAGTGATAAGTCAGTATTTGCTGAGTCTCTCAGTAAGACATTGAATTTATTGGCTACCGTTTCATCTTCTCTCAAGGCTGTTCAGCTTCAGCAAACAAATTTTAAAAAGTCATTTTTTCGCAGCAAGAATGATATTGACTCCTTGCTAAAATTCTGATTACACAGACCACCTTTAAATGTAAATTTCAGAAGTAGATACAGTTGCAAAATGTATCTTTCTCACTTAATCTGATTAGAGTATTCTTTTAATGAAAATATTAATTCCTCCTCCTCAGATCTCTTTGACATTCAGAGGACTACTGTACAGCAGGTCAAGTGTTTTGTGAATGCCTTGAGTGGCAACCTCATCAAAGCGTATAATCAGTAAAATCATCACCAACTCTTCCCCTTAGGAATGTTCTGCGGAATATGAAAGAGACTTGGAATTGAATCATATACATTGACTTTTTATATTATGATGAAACTCCTTGTATGCTGCTGATCTCGACCAGACATACAATAGCCTATTTCACTTTTTTTTAATTCAATAATGGTTGTCACATATTGTGACATATGTATATTTTTGTCTTCAACTTAGTTGTTCTGATTACCAGATACAAGCATGCAAAATTGGCTTAAAAGTTACAATAATTGACAGAAAAAAAATAAGCATTAATTGCTTCTTTCAATAGACCAGAAGAAATCAGCAGCATAATTACCTATGCAATCCTGTGTATATACATACATATTCATTTCTCAGTTCCTTTTTTCTTTTGCCCTTTTCATCATCCCAGTTGTTGCTTCCATTTGAGCAGTTTCTCTCCCTTTCTAAGAATCTCCTGTACCTTTCAGATTTTTGCTTACTCTTTCAGGTTCTTACACTAGGGCAACAATGCAGTGTTTATACAATGTGGGTCTTATGAATAGGGTTTCTAGTTGTATTCATTTACCTACAAAAGCCTCAAGTTTATCTTTTTATAGCTGAGTGATCCTCCGTTGTATAAAAATACCACATAGTTTTTATTAATTCCTCAGCTGATGGGCATTTGACTTGTTTCCAAGATTTAGCTATGACAAATTTTGCTTCTATAAACATGGGTGCACATATATAGCTACAGTATGATGTTTTCAGTTCGGGAAAAATAACTGGGAGGGCAATAGCTGGTTTGAATGGGACCTCTAATTGTAGTTTTTTGAGGAATCTGCATACTGATTTTGTTGTACCAGTCTATATGCCCACTAACACTGGGGAAGAGTTTTCTTTTCTCCACAGCCCCTCCAACATTTGTTGCTGGTTTGCTCCTGTAGTGCTCATGGATATCTTTTTCTTTTAATTTCTTTTCTTGTCTTCTTTCCTTTTTTCTTTCTGTCTGCTGTCTGTCTGTCTTGTTTTCTTTGATGTGGGATCTCACTAAGCAGTTCAGACTTGTAGTGATCCTCTTGTCTCAGCCTCCCCAATGCTGCGATTACAGGCATGCACTAACATGCCCAGTTCCAGGACTAGCATAGTGAGCCCGGGTTTCTGGGAGCTGGCATGGCATGTGGTACTAGGGATCAAACATGGGGCTTTATGCTTGCCAGGCAGGTGCTTAGACCACCAAGCTATCTCCCCAGCCCAGTGCTCATGGATCTTTAAATAAGATAGTGAGACTTTTCCCCTTGGCATTAATCTGCAGAGATGATTCAACTGATTTTCCCCACATTGCTGTGCAGCCACAGCTTGCGTGAGGGAAACTGAATTTGGTCCACATTTATCCATTGTCTCCTCCATGGCCCATTACCTAACTGTGATATCCTTGGAGTCAGGTTCATTTTGTATATAAAAAAATAACAAGTCTCTTTGTCTTGTATGTCAAGTTTCCAGACATGTGCTAATTGTCATCAGTTAAAACTCTCTTCACAGCCTTGGTTAATGTAACTATGAGAAACAACAAATTTAATAGTTATCAGCAAAGTACACAGTATTGTAACTCTATACTAGCCCTTTTCAGTACAAGGAAATCCTGGGTGGAGATAAGTCTTGAAAGTGAAAGAAGTGCTGGAATTCTGGAAGGAAGGAACACAATAAAAACCTCAACTGGGGGTGAGTGCTACAGCAGATAAGCTCACTGCACGCCTTCCCTCAGGCCAGTGCAGCCTCTCTAGCACCTCAGGTGATGCTAAGGCAGCTGGTTTTTACCCAGGAGCGTACTTACTCCTGCTCTTTGAAATCTTTGAAATAGCACTGTCAGCAGCAGATGAGATGAAGATTTACAGTTGGTGTCAGTAGCATATTAATGCCTTTGGGTCTACAGAATCTTATGAGTTTCTGTAGTGGTTCCACATAAATTCTGACTCATGACATAAAGGAATGAAGTAGTCTTTGGGGATGGTGGAGATAAGAACGTTAAGTTAGCTGGAAGAGGGAGGCGAGGAACAGAACACTGGGCATGCACAGTAGTGATGGTTAGGATCCCGCAGCAGCCTGATCTGAAAGTGTGTGATACTAGTTCCAGCCATCCAAAGATTTTCAGAAGCAGTATGCTGACACTGTAAGTTAGTAATTCTTTTCCTGTATGGATCTCTGTTGACCTAAACATCATTTCTAACCTCAAGAACTGGACACTAATGACTACAGTTGTAACAGTCACATTATCTCCAGACCCAGCTGAAAGTCCCTGAGAAGAGAGATCACCCCCAACAAAGACCTGCTGTAATACAATACCACCCTTCCCCCTTATTCAATTATTTTTAAAATCATTTTACTTCAAATTTTTGCATTCTATATTTACATAGGTGAAGCATCTTTTGATAATGTTCTCATAATGCTTTTAAAGCAATGTATTTATAGGGTTAAAAAATTCTAGGACTCTCCAAATAGTTTGCAAGAGGCCACAAGGGTCAGGGGTTCTATCGCTGATCCCCTCCGGATCCCTAGGCCTGCTGTGCCAGCCTCGTCCCCGGGACTCGCTGAGACAGGAGATTTAGATTGGGTGTGGTCGTGCTCCCCTGTAATCCTAGCACTTGGGAGGCTGTAGACAGGAGAATCACTATGATAAGTCCGATCTAGTAGTGAGACCCTGAATACCCTGTAGACCCTTCTCTAAACTACAAAAATAGAAAAAAGAAAAGAAAAAAATCTGTGAAGTGTAAAATAATATTTTCTTTGTGTATGTGTCTCTGTACTTACTGTTGGATTCAATCAGTTGAATTATAAAGAGAAGGAAATATTAGTTTAAATGTCCTGACTCCAGAAATTTTAAGAAAAGCCTTTACCATTTTAGAGGCTTGCCAATTATATTCATAAATTTATAAAACAATATATTTACATTGCAGGAGAGTTTACAAATGATATCAAATTTTCTTATTTAAGGTATATCCAAAGCATTATCTGTGTTTTATAAAAGTCTAAAGGATTTGACTAAGAACACATAACAGCATTCCAAACCATAAATGAGACTTGTCAATTTTTGCATCTAGTTAAGGAATTTCCCAACATAATACCAAATGCCTTGAGTAATGAACCTTTAAATATTAAGCAAAAGGTCCTCACTAACAATAACTTGAGAAAACTCAGAGAAAGAAGGGGCCTAGCATTTTCTGGCACCATATTTCTTGAACAGTGTTTCTTGTGTTTTACAAAAACCAAATAAATTTATTCAAAACAGTAATTGAGTTTCTAAGTATTATCATGAAAGGTTAGATAATTTTACATGCCATATCCAAACACACAATTATCCTTTTCTTTTACCTTCTACTCAAAAGAAAATTAGCCCATTCCTTTGTTGGATATAAACATATTGTTGGTCAATAAAAATATCACTAAATAAATTCATTTCATCTGTACTAAGTGAGTTAGGGATAAACAAATATGGAAATGAAGGTTACAGAACTATCTGTAAATAATCTGAGAAGATTCAAGGTACTGCTGAGTAAAACATTACTTCCCAACTTAGTTCTTTAAAACCAGATATCTATTAGTCCTGCATTTACATTTGTGAGGAGCCCATCCATTGCTCAGCTACATTCTGACAAGGTGTCGGCTGAGGAACCCAGGGGTTCACTGGGCTGTCACCATTGAGGATTTGATGGAATTAAGGTAAACTTTGACCTTGCTTATGAGGCTCCTGATGGGCGCTGATCTCAGGTGGCCATTGCCCAGAAATGTAAGTTTTTTGCTGCATGCATATCTCCACAGGACACTTCAGAACATCTCCTTGTACCCAGGACAGCTCAGAACATCAACTGCTCTACAGGACAGCTCAGAACAGTGGCCTCCCTCAAAATGAACCAGGAAAAAAGGGAGACAGAATCTCAAGATGGAAACTGCAACCTTTTGTAGTCCAGTGTTGGAAGTGACATCCCACCATTTTTGCCATGTTCTTTTTACTGGAAAACAGACACACAGATATTACCTAAGAACTTTTATACCAGGAGACAGGATTACTGAAGACTATATGTGAGATCTACCCTATAGTTCAATAGAAAGTGAGCAGGAAAGAAAAACTAAATGTTCTAAGTGCAGTAAATTATGTTCTGTCCTTTCTGGACTTTGTATTCCTGTATAAAGCAGGTCAGATAGCAACAGAATACAAATTGTTTTTGGCTGAAAGATTTTCATTTCTTTTTATGATGCTAAGTTTACAAGTGCAGCATTTTCAGAGGGTCTCTTCATGAGGAATTGCTCTGCACTAACCAAGGCTAAGGAGTGAACACCACCGCAGTATTTCTAGAAGTGTAACCTTTCTGGTAATCTTTTCCTTTAAATTTCCCCTGGAGGTCTGCATTTATGTCCTTTGAGTGGGAAATATGCAGTAGCTCTCTGCAGAAAGATGGAGTCCCACAGGAAGCAAACTTCTACAAGATATTATTTATTCTTTTCCTCCCTACTTATTCCAAAAGGAAGGGAAATTGAAATAGAGGAAGCTTTTGAACACAGCATGAGTACATGGCTTGTAACTGTCGTGTTACTTTTACTTTAAAGTTAAACCTTCTGTATTCTTCCTGTAGACTCTTCAAGCTGCTGCTGCCAATGCAGAAGAGACATTATTTCAGACTGACTACTTTTCAACCAAACCCTGTGTCTAAGTTAATTAAACTGCCTACATTGTTTTCTTTCTCAAACCTTAACAGCTTCAAGGCAAAAAATCAGATAATTCAACTGCCAAGAGGAGAAAAGGAAAAATCAAACAAATTGATAAAAAAATCATGGGCAGAATGTAGTCATCACCACATCCTCTGGGCTGTACACTTCTTTCACTGGACCTTTGTTTCTGATTTGTTCTTTCTTTTCCTTTTGGCACTCTGATGCCCTGGGGTCACTTCACATCTGAGCTTCCCTGGCCATGTTGTTAACAGTTACATTCTTTGGGGCCTCTCTCTTTCCCTTCCACGCGGCTGCTGGGCTGCTGCTGAGAGCCTCCGGGTCTGGAGGGGAGATGAGTTTCCCTCCGGGCTTGGCCACCTACAAAGACAAAGTAGATGGCATCACGTTGCAATAGAAGCAAAAGAATCTAGTCGCAAAACGTTCACTTTTTGTGTTCAGTATTCCCACTCATTTTAAGCTAGTCTTCCCATGTAAATAATTTAACATGAATTCATAATCACTTAGATTGCTTTTGTTTGGGATTATAAGACACACAAAGTTCATGCATCTCTGATAGGAATTATATCTTCACAACAGTCCTATCTGCTCTTTCTCCACCACTCAGGACGATTAATGAGAAATCACTAGACATTATAGCACAATGACACAGCAACCTTAGCTAGCTCAAATTTAGAATTTGGTAAACTATTCTTACTTGTAGCTGTTTCATGCATCAGCTTGGGTAGATTTAGTCTCATTTAACCAAAATAATCAGTTGAGTTTAAGTGATTGAAACTTTTCAATAATGTTATCAGTTCTCAATTGATTAGTTGAGAGATGTTAACATAAAAACTGAATTTTCTGGGCTGGCCAGATAGCTCAGTGGATTCAAGCACCTGCTTAGGCACATGCAGGGACCAGGGTTCGATCTGAGGCTTGTCATGCCACCCCACCCCACCCCACCCCCCTCCCACCTGCTGAGATGGTGAATGAGACTGGGCATGGTGGCGCTCACCTGTAATCCCTGCACTTGGAAGGCTGAAAACAGGAGGATCACTATGAGTCTGATCTGTGTAATATATTTATATATCTATATCTATATATCTATATCTATATATCTATATCTATATCTATCTATCTATCTATCTATCTATCTATCTATCTATCTATCATCTATCTATCTATCTATCTATATCTGTGTTTTCATGGAAAAGAAATGTTTGCCTCCAGCCTACAGTATCAGCGCTGGATATGTACACAGTCACTTCAGAAAATCTTCCCTTTTATCTGCTTTTCCATTAAAATGAACTCTTTCTCATAAACAGCTCCAAAATGAGGAGAACAGGACAGGTAAAAAGATATGAAATGAAACTGTCCATAAAGCATAGTCCCTAGAGAGATGTACTAGAGGATTGCAGAGGAGAATGAGAGGCCTTCCGGGTTTTGTATTAGATAACTGAGCATACGGAGGATGCTCTGACTGAGATCCACAATATAGAGAGAAATCTTCCAGAGAAGATAGGTTTAATTTTTAAATTATGATTTTGAGGTGTCTGTGAGATTGCCAAGAAAAAGGTGCGCAGCAATTTTTACACTTCAGTCTTGATTAGAGAAAGCAGAGCCCATCAGCTCATATTCATCCGCTTAGGAAAAGTACGAGGCAAAAAAATTTGATGAGATACCATGCAACAGAGCGCGATCACAACCCCAAAAGTGTTTTCTTTTCCTCTTTTCTTTGTTCCTGTTTAAAAGTCAGATGCTACGGAGACAAAAAGATTTTTAAAAAGTTTAAAGGACCATTGAGTGAAAACCAAGAGGTTATGTGGTTCTGTGAGCAGGAAGAACTTCAGTGGCCAGAAGCTCTTTTGAGTGATTGCAGCCGAGAGGCCATGATTACACTGGTGAAGGAAGAAGGAGAAGGCAGCTATGAGCTGCAGAGGCTGCATGTTCAGAGAGGAATTTGCATGTTAAGTATTGGGCAGCCTAACACATGCAAACTAAAAGATGTTATTGTGATTTGATTGCCTTGAATGAATATTTTAACTGGGGCTGAGTCACTGTGAAATATATTTAGATGCTAAAGAGAAAGAAGAAACGCAATAGGTTTCCTCCTTTTGACAAAGGCCTGGATGAACTGCAGGGAATCCTCAACAACAAAAGTTATAGCCAACTATTGCATACATCCTGTTAGTAAATTATATTGTTAGCTAATCTTTCTGCAAAGATGATGCCAAATTTACAAAGGCCTGTGATATACTCATTTAAAAATTGATGAGGGCCAGCCAAGTAGCTCAGTGGATTAAAGTGCCTGCAAGCAGGCTCAGGGGATGGAGGTTCGATCCCTGGAGCCTACCATGCCGCCCTCCCCCACCCGGGGCTCGCTGAAAGGGCAATTGAGACTGGGTGTGGTGGCACACACCTGTAATCCCAGCTCTTGGGAGGCTGTAAACAAGCAAATCACTATGAGTCTGATCTAGTAGTGAGACCCTGAACACACGGTAGAACATTTTCTAAAATACCAAAAAAAAAAGTCTTTTAGAAAAAATAAAAATTGTTTGAATTAAACTGATTAATAAAATAACTGTGAAAATATCTGACCCCAAAATATCCAATGGACTCTTTAAATGAAAATCAGGAGAAACACCAATGAGAATTTTACCATAACTGAAATAATAATAATAATTTCATCAAAAAGATAAAGTTTTGAATGACTCTGAGTGTACAGCACGGGATATGTTTGGGCCATCATTAGTGAGCTTGAGATGATGGTGCCATGGCAGGGTAGGGTCACAGCCAATTGAGTTGTCTGAAATATTGGCCAACACATAAAGCACTAGGCAAATCACATGGGGCTTGAAATCAGACCTTTATTTCAGTCCAATAGAAACTAACTCATTAATATTGTAGATTTCTCATTCTTTTCCTCCGTTAGCAGAAGACTTTGAATTTCAAAGCAGATGTCTTTTGTTAAATATGAACATGTAGTGAATTCCCCTACTCCAAGAGTAGCTCATGAAAAGGCAGTTCAATTTAACCTTGTACTTTATCTCGGTCTCTGAGAAGCTTGTGAGCACAGAAGATGAGCTGCACTTATTTCTAAGGAAATTCTCACAAGCATTTCTCTTAATGAGGGTCTGGAGAAATAGCTGAAAGGTACCTTAATGGGAGGTGTTCCATCTTGAAAGATTAACATAGAAACAGGTACCAAACCAAACAAACCACAAATATTTAAGCCACAAAATGAAAGGAAAGAAAAATATATTCTAAATCTATATTAAAAGTAATGCCATGTAGCAGTATAAAATTCGAGTGAGGCTTGTGGAATGAATCTTTAATGGTATCATTTATGCTTGTCCCAGTGCGCTGCGTTCACAATGAGAACAGCCTACAAATCTCGATGTTCCACTTTATTGCACAGAGAACTGGCCACCATCTCACAGAGCAGTCATTGTAAATTAGAAATATATTCTGTTTAGTTTGAGCACAACACATTTGGAAATTTATGAAGTTACATAAAGCCATACAAAAGCATTTCTGACACAGTTTAGCCCTGTGGCTTTCTTTTGGTCTTGGGATTTAGAGAAAGGAGAGCTGGGGCTGCTAACTCTGCTGCTGCTTTATCAGGAGTTTTGGAACAATTTTACCTACATCAGTTCCCACTCCTCGTTATCCCATTAGTAACCATTCCAGTGTGCTCCCAACAGGCCCTCTCAGATACTGCACTCTGGCCATTAAACAGGCCTCCTGGAAGCAGTAAGTTATGCTGACACCCTGAGTGTGCTGAAGTGTTTCACTCCGCACTGCTATTTGGTTTTTCTTACATAGGCATGACAATTGCTTCTCAGCCTTTTGGCTAAGATCAAGTAGAGTGTTTGCTCTTACCAGTTTACACAGGCTAGCCAATGGTGCTCTGGCAATTCTAGACATAAGAAACTTCTGTATAAAATCTTTCTTGATAAATTTTACTTATATAAAAACATTCTCTATTCTTAGTAATTGCTTTTGGAAAATCTACTTTATTCTAAGTATTAAAGACCCAAAACTTATTTTTAAACTAATAAAACAGGGATTTTTCTTCCTCTAGGTCCATTTTGCAAGAAATGCTGCAATATCTGATGAGCTTGATACTAAATTAAACATTGATAACAATCATGAAGAATAGGGCTTGACTTTTGTTTAGCCTATTGAATAGGTTTTGGATTAATACTTGTTGTACATCAAAATCAAAACCAAATAATGCTTGGTTTATGATGGGGCTATTTCCTAATAAACTGGCCAGAATGCGAAAATATCACAAGTTGGAAAAATATTTAATAGACCTAACCTACTGAGCATCAGAGCATAGTAACAAAGTACACTGTGGAGAGTGGATTGTTTGCTCTTGAGATGGCTAATTTAGAGCCATGGTATGCAGCAGCACAAGTATTGTGTGGCCTATATCTTTAACCTACACAAGATCAAAAATCAAAGTACTTTCTACTAAACACTTAACACTTTTGCATCATCTTAAAACAGAAAAATGGCAAATCACCTCTTAAGGACTATGCATATCAAATTTATTAATCCAATTTTTAGATTTCCTTCTTGATTTATGATAACTAAAAGAACTATTTTTTCCAAATGATTTAACACTAAGTAAGTAAGAATGACAACTCAGGCTGGGGAGATAGCTCAGTGGTCTAAGTGCCTGCCTCACAAGTTCAAGGACCCAGGTTCAGTCCCCAGTACTGCATGCTGTGTCCGTCTGTGCCTTGCCAGCTCTGTGGCAAGTGCCACCATGCGAAGTTTCACTGCCACCACAGGAACCAGGCATGGTGGTGCACACCTG
Source organism: Octodon degus (assembly GCF_000260255.1). NCBI lineage: Eukaryota > Metazoa > Chordata > Mammalia > Rodentia > Octodontidae > Octodon > Octodon degus. The sequence goes on along the minus strand of NW_004524834.1, from coordinate 1,465,562 downwards.
TAATCCTAATTCTGGGGAGGCTGAGTAGGAAGATCACTATGAGTCTGAGCTGTGTAATAATAATCTGTACCAAATAAATCAATGAATAAATAAATGAATGACTTTTAAAAATTAAAAAAGACAACTATATTTTGTCTTGGCAAAATGAAATTCAAATTAAGTATGAAAAATATTTGCATTTTAAATTTAAATAGACTAGGGGCATTTCCTTCTAAAATATTATACTTTCATTAAATAATTAGAAAACTGACAAGGGAAGAAACAATTTCAATGAAGAAATTTTTGAATAATTAAAAATTAAGATTTCAAAAAGAAAAGGAGAAAATTTTGTCAGGTACTTTCACTAGTTTGGAAGAACTCTTTTCCAAATATAAATTCAATTAATTCAAGAATAAATAAGGAAATTAAATAGAAAATATAATCTTACTGAAAACTAGAAACATGTAAATAATTTCCCACTATAGGTCAGCAAAACAAATGTTCAGGTTAAATGTAAATTTCACAGCCAAAGTTTGACTAATGATAAAGATGACTTTATAAAGGAAAATTATTCATCAAAATAACTTAGGAGTCATTTCATCAAAACTATCAAATGAAACATTTTAATATGATGCAAAATGCAATATGTAACATTAAAACCTGCTAAAGTTTAAGAGGTTCTAACATGGCACACTGAAATATGCCAATCAGACACAAGAATTATTTTGAGCTAAGAAAATTGAGAAAAAGCAGACAGCTAAAGCCTAAGGCCCCCTTCTCTTCCTGATGGCAGAACACAAGTGCTTGGGGGGGCAGCATCTCCCCACCACCCCGTGCCCCGTATAGCACATGCTCGAAAGTCAGTGATGAGCCTATCATCCTTGAAAACAAGATGAAATGAGAGTAGCCTGAACAAATAAACTTTGCTAAGACAAGTTTTATCTTCCATTACTTTCTCTCATATATTTACTTCCCCACAAGTTGCTGCCTCTGAGAGCCTAACACTCTTTGCTCGCCCGCCTTGTTACTTCTCTATGAAGCCACTACTCTTTGGCTTTTCTTTTTCTTTTTTTTTTCTTTCTTTCTTTCTTTCTTTCTTTCTTTCTTTCTTTCTTTCTTTCTTTCTTTCTTTCTTTCTTTTTTTCTCTGCAGGGTTTCACTATGCAGCTCAGACTCATAGTAATCCTCCTTTTTTCAGCCTCTCTAGTGCTGGGATTACAAGCATTCACCACCATGCAAGGACTCTATCACCAGCTCAGTGTGCGAGGGGGTGGGGGAACGGCACGGCCCACTAGGGATCGAACACCTGACCCCCCTAAATAATTGCTTAGTCAGCTGCACTACCTTGTAGGTCTGCCACTGCTCTTTTGTTAAGATGCCATAGAAGCCCAAATCCCTATGGGCTTTTCGATGTACATGTACCCTGCACATATTAAAAATCACTCTTCATCACGATCCTCTGTCTTTTATAGCCTAAATTTTTAGGATTTCTAACTGGAAATCCAGGACAATACAAAAGAAGAATCTCTCTTTGTGAGTCTCTGTCTCTGCCTCTCTGTCTCTGTCTCTGTCTGTCTCTCTGTCTCTGTCTCTGTCTCTGTCTCTCTCTGTCTCTCTCTCTGTCTCTGTCTCTCTCTCT
>NW_004524834.1:1444458-1463844 GCF_000260255.1 Octodon degus | reverse complement strand
TCTCTCTCTGAAAAATTTCCAACTATCAAAACAGGTAAAAACGTTTGAGCAAAATTACATATTTACATGTCCTGCTGAGTAGTGGCTGAAAAGCAGGGCTTGTTTGTGATGTAGTGTGAATATCCTTGGCCTATTGCATTGTAAAGATTTTTTTGAAAGGTGACCTTCAAAATATAGGATTTTTGACTGGCAAGCATGTATCCTTCATTGTTCTTTTCAGAATTATTGTTGTTACTGCATCTTTTGCCGTAGTACAAGAAATACAGTATTTATTTTATAGCAATTTTATTTTGAATTGAGAAAATGCTTAACAATAGAAAAAGTAGCAAATGTCTTTTTCAGGGACTGAATAAACAGAAGGAGATTGATAAAAGGAGGTTATAAGATTAAGTTAGCTGTGCCCTGCCTGCTCCCCTCCCCCGGGGCACACTGAGCTGGCCACCAAGACTGCGCATAATGGCGCATGTCTGTAATCAATGGGCTGGGGAGGCTGAAACAGGAGTATCACTATGAGTCCTAGCTGTATCAAGACCCTATACCAAACATATTAAAAAGAAAAATAATAAGATTAAGTGAGCTGAGTAACCAAACTTGGCACTAATGAATTGATGTTAAAATACCCAAAACCCTATTGCTATGTTACTTCTGAATCTTAGGAACTTTATCAAATTATAAATATTTTATCCATGATCTTGGAAAGGTTCTGTTCCAAATACTTAGAAGGTTGCTATTTTATTGGTCTTTACCATGATTTTTACATGCACATATGTGTTCAAATTATTTGTTTAGGTTATCTTTTTTTTAAACAAACCATTTTATTAACATCACCAGGCAATAATTTTATATTTACTGTTTTTAATCACTTGAAACCTTTTGTAAATAATTGATATTTTAGTATTGCATGGTAAATTTTAGAAGAAAATAATACTGGCTATTGAAATCAATAAATGAGTTTAAATTTTTAGAAAATATAGGAATAAAATGCCTGCTTATGTAGATGCAGAGACCAGGGTTCAATCCCCATTGTGCCATGCCAGGGCGTGCTGAGACAGCAATTGAAACTGGGCGTGGTGGCACACACCTGTAATCCCAGTGCTTGGGAGGCTGAAAACAGCAGATTCACTATGAGATTGATCTGTGTAGTGCGGCCCTGTAGATCCTGTAGACCATGTACCAAATACATTTTTTAAAAAAAAAGAAAATGTAACTTAATTTTCTGAATCTAAATGGTACCACTGATGATTTCTGACTAGATCTTCTTGTTCAAAAGACCTTCATACATAGCTCTTTGGAGAGAGATTCTTCATGAAGTTTTCTTGTCCCTAATTTTTGGCTTAGTAAAAAGTGAGACATGGGAAGTAGTTAGATCAGAAGAATCACTTGTTTGGTAGATTCCAAAGTCAATTTTTTCCATGCCCTCCACCCTGTACCATTACTGGGCTTTTTATGCTATCAATAACTCCAAAGAATGTTTTCCCATGTCCACATCCTTCTCTTTCTTACAGAAATTATAAACTATAATCTTGAATTCATGATAAGGAAGCAAAAGATGTGTTTAATTCAAATGGCCCCTCTGAATTTTGGTGTTGTCTCCATTAAAAAAATTAGCAAGAAAGAAAGTAAAGAGTTAATTAACAATGATTAAAATTTCTTCAGAAGAGGGTAGAGGATATGTGTGCCCCATTTTCATCCACGTATTTTCTGTATGTTTTCCAGCCCTAAACTGAATAGTCATTCAAATACAGAAAATCCTGTCTTCTCGTAGGATGGTGCTAGGGTGCAAAACTAGAGCCTATAATGACTTTTTAATGGCTGAAGTTACTTCTATCTTTTGTTGCCCAAATGGATGCCTTTTTTGACCTTAGTGTAGTGTATCTAATCATCTAACACAGATACAAAAAAATGTAGTGACACTTAGATGAGTCTTTATTCATAAATTGTTACAGACATATCTAAGTGGGAGGAAAAAAACTTTGAAATTTAAAAAGGAGGTACATTGAAATGCAAGATGAACTAAAATTTTGTTTCAGGATAATAGCTACATTTTCACCTTTGCCATTCTCTTAATGTAAGTTGAACATGAGACTCCCTGGGCATAATGTATGAAAGAGAAAGTAAAAAGGACGGTGAGCACTTCATATTTTTCAATACATAACTGAGAGAAAAAAGACATCTTAATTAGCTATCTGGCATTATGTTACAAAGCTTCCTAGGATACAGTAATGACCCTCACATCTTTGGCCCCTTATACTCTTACAGGCATGTCCCACAGTGTCCCATTAGAGAAACAGAAGAGGTATAAGGGCTCTTAACACCCGTATCTGCCAGGTCTGGAGAAGTAGATATTAATTCTAATGCATTATATTGCAACCCATCATGTCAAAGGAATCCTTTAGAATTTAGCTAATGGCTCCTATGTTCTCTGCTTCCCTAGAATATGTCCATATTCTCTACATTTCCAAAATAATCTTCAGAAGTTATTTAAAGTTTACATTAAACATAGGAAGACTAAGAAAATTTTCCTAACCTATATAACCCTTAACAAAATTCACAAAATCTTTGCATTTTAAGCTTCAAATTAATTGAGCATCTGCTACTGGGAAGTCTAATTTTGCTTACACTACTGCAAAACTCATTGAATTCTATGATTTTCTGTCCTACTTATTTATGCACTAATTTCTTATTGGAGACATTAGTCTTCAAGTGCCCACAGAGTTTTTGAAAATATGGGTGTTTCATGAGCAAAACTTGGCAATCTTGCATACAGTTTACAATGCAAGAAGAATGAATGGCAAAGCCCTTGATCCTCAAATGTATTTTTTCTAGTTTTGGCAACAAAACACAGCATTGGGTGATGACTTTGGATGAGCACCCTGCAGCTACAGAGCCATTTCTCCTCCTTAAAAGAGAAGAGAGCTTTCTCCTTTACTCTGGAGTAGCACTGTGGGGATAGTGAATAACATTTTTTAAAAGAATCTTAAAAAAAAGAATATTCTTAAAAAGAGGAGAAAACATGGAGAGAAAGAAATGGAAAATTGTGTTTATGTATATGCTGTATCTGCCTCCCAAAATGTGCCAAAAGACACAGAGTAGTCTTTTACATGATTAGAATGAACACTTAACAGTTCTCATAAACCCATAAATTAGAGGGTAAAAGTAATCAAGATACAAAGAATTTTTCATTTTCTTTATAGAGTCTCACAGATTACTAAGAACTTTATATAATGAAAACTAAGTGCTCAAGTGTTTCAAGTCACTCTTGATTAAGTATCAGCAATTATAAGGGACACTTTATAATAACCAAACAACATTTGCATGTCAATTTTTCTTTTCCCTTGTAATTTCTAGACAATTAAAATCTTTTCTGTTAAATGCTGAATTATCCTCTTCCATGGCCTCATGCACTTGTGAGCAGTGTTTCTTCACTGATAGGTGATGAACCAGTAAACAGCTAGGTGATGTCTTTTTTCCCTTTCTGTGCCACCCACCTCAGCTGAGACCCACCTAACCTTCTTTGCTCTGTTCCCCCAGCATTCTTCCCAGCTCGTCTCCCCAGGCTTGCACTCCTTTTCTGCTCTTGATGTGTCCCTCCTTTTCCGCTCCCTGGGGCTTTTGCCATCGCTAAGCCTTGACAGCTCCCCCTACCACTATGTCACTGAGGTTTCCAGTGCCTAATCTGGTGTCAACACTTTCTTCAGCTGACCAACTCCCAGACAATTCTGTTTGTAAATCAATCAATACTATTTTGCAGTGATGGCCTAGTAGTAATGCACACATGCATACACATATATACATACTATGCACAGGCATGGAAACACACATGTTTATTTTTTAAAAATAATTTTATTAAGAAACAAATAGCAATGAGACAGTTTCAAAACTGATTAGTAGGACAGTTTCAATAATTAATACTTTGCATATTGTTGTCTTCTTAGTGGTTATTCATAGTACATGATGCAGACATGATATCCTGTCCAAACACTATTAGAACAAATCTTTCTATTCATTGAATTAAGAGAAAGTAGCTGTATATCTGTCCTAACTATTTTGAGTATGTAGATACAAAATGGTCCTTCATTCGTATCCCTTTTTTGTTTAGTTTTGTCAGAGATTTGGCACATGTGCTATTTATGTAATGAGAAATAGGCAAAAATAAATTTAAGGAATATTTTTAAAGATGAAATAAAAGCATCATTTTTGTTGCTGGCATTTATTAATGATTAAGAAGCTTACTTGCTTGCTTGCTTGCTATCTGTCTGTCTGTCTGTCTTTTTGTGGTACCAGAGGTTGAACTCAAGATCTTTTGCTTGCAAGGCAAGCACATATTCCACTGAGCTATCTCCTTGATACACTAGTTTCTTTGATTAAGAAAAGTTTTTAGAACTTTATGGTGAAATTGATTATTACATATTAGATATTAGAATCATCATTGCCTTCATTCACTTTCTGACAGAGCGCCCACGTTATGAATATGTAATGATTTAAAATTTTGTCCCTAAGTCCTTTTACTTTTGTTTTTTATTTTTATTTTGATTTACATTGATTTTTTAATATTAATGGTTATTGTGGAATAACAGTTGTTTCGTAATGGTTCATAGACCATAGCGGTGGTAGCTAAGAAATTGTTCCACAGCTGAGCAGACCCAACAAAACTGGCTTGCTTTATTATGTGTAAAGTTGGGTTTGCTGACTTCTCTGTGCTTCGATTGACTCTTCTGAAAAATGTTCTTGACAACTGTGTGTCCCTCTGCAAAGTTGTAATAACCAAATGAGTGCATATGTGTCAGGCACTTGGAATGGAGTTTGGCAGTGAGGTCATGCTTGGTTGGCGCCAGCTATCACTCTTGCATTTCTATATCCAGGGAAATGATGTAGTGCCGTGTGCACCTCTAGCCTCAACCGTGCTGTGAACTACCATTCAATACAAATATTACAAGCATGATGTTCACTCTATATTCTTGTCTTATAAATATTCTTATAAATTTCAAAGAGGTTGCCACTATATCAGAGTTCATACATCTATAGTTTATCTATAAATGTTGTACTTAAATAAGTCATAGATCTAACTCATCTTTCTTTAGGTAAATGAAACAGAATTTTGAAAATATTTTTAGCTAAGCATATTAGAATCATCTGTGCCCTCATTCAGCTTTCTGAGAGTACTCCCATATTAAGAATGGGCTGTAATACTTGCTTCTTCAAATGTTAAACAATATTAGTATACAACACTGTTTTCTCAGTATTTACTGGCAGAATAATATATTTTAATCTGAATCTTATTATTATCCAAGCCTGTTTTCAGTCATCATGTTATTTCATGAAATCCAAATTGGCATTTTAAATTCTACTAATAAAAAGGAAATTTCAGGAAAGGCTTCCAATAATAGGGCCTTATGGTTTGAGAAGACTTGCAGAATTTAGAATTAAGTATCACAGAATATTAAACATAGGTGAGGGGTGGGGAGATAGCTTGGCAGCATAAGTATCTGCCTGGGAAGTGCAAGGACCTGAGTTCCAATCCTTGTACTGCATTCCATGCTAGACTGTGCCAGCCCTGAAATTGGGCCTGGTGATGCATGCCTGTAATCCCAGCACTGGGGAGGCTGAGACAGGAGGATCACTACACATGTGAACTGTGCAGTGAGAAGCTGAACCCAAAAAAAAGCATAAACATAGGTGAAAAAATTATAAAACAATCCTGTAGCAAGGGACTCCTCAGCTTCCAAATATCATTTAATTTCACATACACTGCACAACGGAATTATTATTAAGGGCACTTCCTAAGTATCCTAGGGAAAGTTGAATACAGGGATGGGAAAATAAAAATCTGCCATTTTCTCACTCATCCCACTTACATTTTTAGGGTATTCTTTAGTCTGTAACTTCTATATAGTTGTGTTTTAGGAAACACATTCATTTTATGAAGAAGAATTTAATTCAAGGTATAATCCTGCATGTTATGACTGGAGAAAACTGTTTTATGACCTATCTCACATAGAAGCAAAGAATAGAGTCACTTCACAGCGAAGCTGTCAGTTTTGACATTTCACTTTTATTTCTGGTTCTCAACATGACTTGTGTGTGACCTGGAGACTGATTTATGCCCCACATATGCATCTATCACATTAGAAAATGGTGAAGGATATTTTTTCTAATTTGTAGATAAATAAATCTTTATAAAGTTCCAGTGCTTTTTGTTGATCCTCCAGTGGAATGTTTTGAACATCCTCTGGGATCCACTTTGGAGGTTGGCTTTATGTCCTCTGTTCAATCATTGGTGTTCCAAGAGAGCTTGTCATGTCAGACCCTCATCTTTTGGCTCTGTATAGAAGTGAGTCATTTAAAGGGTCACTGTGCATTGTGTCCACCACGACAGATGCAAGTCAGTGCAAGGTTTGTAGTGCGATCTAGCCACAAACATCATTTCTCTCCATAAGAGAAAGAGGGAAGAAATATTAATTGACTTTACTCTACTGCCTAGGCCATTCCTGAGCTGAAGTATGACATGATTATCATCAATATAAATTCATTTTTCTTTCATTTTACTTTTGATTTAATTTGACAATTTTTAATTTATATTGCTTGGCTTCCATCTGAGCAGCTCATATCTTAAAATTCACAAGTTTTTCAAATTGAGTTGGAAGAAGCCCAGAAAACTGAGTCTCAAAAGAGGTAGACAGTCACAAAATATAAAACCTAAAAATGAAATCTAAGAAGAGTTTGGCAAGACAAGAAAAGATTATAGAAATCTTCATTTTGGAATCCTTTCTTACAAATATATATTCATTAAGGTTGACAAGACACAGATGTGATATGTGCCTACAAATGTTCTAAGGCATGCACTTTCAGAAGTGAGAAGAATTCCAAGTAGAATTCAAGGCATGAAGTTAAGAGAAAGTAAAATACATGCTATATATCTGGAAATATTTTTGAGAGTAAGATTTTGAGAGTAAGAAACAAAGATTCTTGAAGGAGGATAAAAAATAACAATAAGCATCTGTTGTTCTTAATGATATAGGACCAGACACTTTTGAGAATACGTTATAAAGAATTGTCCTTCAACCCTAAAGCAATCTATTGGACTGGCTGAATTACTTGATTTTTGCACATCTCATTTTTCAAATTCAATCAATTTCCAGCCAGCTTCTCTACTTTTCCATCTGTTTCTAAAGCAGAAGTTAACACAACTCAGTGGAGGATGAGGCTTGTTTTGTTTCTTTTCAATCTAAGATTTAGTGAATCATATCTAGGCTAAATTCCAGGTTGAATTAATCATCAAAACGCTGCATCACACCCACATATTTTTTTAAACTCCGAGCAGAGCATGCTGTCTTTCTTGTTGCATTGCTTTGAACAATAGAAATAGATTTGCTGTGCTAATAGGCATCCTTAGAGCATGTACAGGAGCATTTCCAAGGGAAAAAGCCATTTAACATTGCAGTTCAGCACTCTGATCAACACTCAGGACTAAATTCTTTGCTGTGTTAACTCTAGTATTTTGAAACTCTTTATTGTCAATCTGATAGTTTTTATGTAAATGAACTTTATGTATTTTGTATATACTAATCTGTCACAGATTGACATGCAAGGATGAACACTACACATGTAACAGTCCGATTCTGATATAAGGTGATCATAAGTCAAAAGTTACCCCACTGATGTGTAAAGAATTTATGATCATATCACCATAAATTTCTGTATAACAGTGATTCCTTTGTTCCCTGTATGGATGAAGAAAGCATTCATCCTTAAAATTGAAAGAAAATTAAATGAAAATACTCAGTATATAATAAACAAAAAGTCTGCCAATATAATCATTCATTCTTAATTACTGGTCCTCAAAATAAGAGACTTGACTGAGAAACAGTACATGAGAAAGAACTGCTGCATGCAGAGTACTCAATAAATATTATTTGCCATTGTGATTAAAAATTCTGATTTAGGGGCTGGGGAGATGGCTCAGTGGAATAAGCGCTTCCTGGCAGGCTCAAGGGCCTGAGTTCAACCCCCGGTTCCGAAAAAAAAAAAAAAAATCTTTAAACCTGAGGAGATTTCACTGACCTTATCAGAGCCAAAAGCTACAACTCTTGTTGCATAGGTCCTGCTTTACCTTGGTCTTAACCATCCAGCAGAAAAGTATAAAAATGAAGTATAAGAAGTAAAGCCAGGCTGTTAGGTTGAGCTGCAGGGGACTCATGTCAACAATTTCTAACATTGCCAGTTAAGCGGAAGACCCAATACTATTATGGGATACTGGACTCTTTTAGAATATTTTGCTGAGTTTACACACCTATAATATTCAAATAAAGGAACTTAACAAAAAAAGGTATATAGATGAATGTCCATTTTGTATCTGTGTATTCACAGTAGTTGGGAAAGATATATAGTTACACTCTGTTAAAGAACAGAATGATTTGTTTTAATGGTGTTTGTAAAAAGGATCTCAAGGCCGCATCTGTAAAGCAATTAACCACTAAGAAGAATGTATGCAGTGTGTTAATTATTGAAACTGTCCTACTGATTTGATTTGAAAAAAATAAAAAATAAAAAATAAATAAATAAAAATTCTGATTTAGATTTTAAAATGAATTCATGTAGCAATGAAATGCTATCCTTTTGCATACTAAAATGAATTCCAAATGTAGGATACCAGAGATCATCATACACTCTTTTATATCTACTGTAAAGACCTACACAGAAATGTATGTAGGAAATTGTAAGGATGTACTGAAGGTGCAGAAATATGCCATTGAACTGGGGGCCGGGAAGATGGCTCAGTGGAATAAATGCTTCCCTGGCAAGCGCAAAGGTCTGAATTCAATCCCCGGTTCCACAAAAAAAAAAAAAAAGAAAGAAAGAAAGAAAGAAAGAAAGAAAGAAAGAAAGAAAGAAAGAAAGAAAGAAAGAAAGAAAGAGAGAAAGAAATATGCCATTGAGTGTTGATTTAAATTGTTTGCTAAATTCCTACCAGGGTGCTGCTGGAATTTCCTTACTGGCAGTGAAACAGAAGCTGCTGCCCTAAGACACATCTGCTTCTGAGAGACTTCCTCTGGAAAGCCTGCGCTCACTGACTTCCTCTAAGATCTAAAGCCCATAGGTAATGAGTTTGTTCCTTATTGAATTACTTTTCTATGATTAAGCAGTTTTTATTCCTAGAAATGTATTCTGAAATTTTAAATGCAAGTTAGATTTTCTTACTAGACTATTAATTTCTGAAATGTAAGGATTATTCTTTCCATCCCTGTTTTTGAGTAAGTGGTTTTTACTTTTCATAGCTATTATTTAAAAACATAATTCTAAGTTTCACAATAAGGCATATGGGGAATATACTATAATTTGTAATCATCTTAAACCCATTATTCATTTCAAGATTTAATTGACATGTAGTTAACATACAACACACATATTGAGAAGAAACGATATGATGTTTTAATATGCATAAACCCATGAAACCATCACCATAATCAAGATGATTAACATATCTATTATTCCAAAATGTTTCTTTATGCTACTTGTAATCTCTTCCTTTGGGCTTTCTTTGTTCCACAGACAAACTGGTCTTCATTCCCTCAATATTAACTAGCTCACATTTGTATGAATGTGAGGAGTGAGCTGGGTATGGTGGTGCATGCTTGTAATCCCAGCAATTGGGGGACCGAGGAAAGAAGATCATTGTGAGTTAAAAGCCAGGCTGGACTATATCACATAACTCAGTAGTGTCCCAAATTTTCTGATCAAGGAGATTATGGGGCCAAAGAAGAAAGTGATCGATGATGTAGAGTGTGCCTAAGGAGAGTCACATGGAGAGAAAACACTTTCTCAGGCTTTCACAGAGAGCACATTGGCCAAGCAATGGCCATGACTCATCCACATGGCTGACACTGACAAAGGTTCTACAATCCGAGGTACAGAACCTCAGGATAAATCCTGAGGGGATTTCATCAGACCCAAAAGCTACAACTCTTGTTGCATAGGTCCTGCTTTACCTTGGTCTTAAGCATCCAGCAGAAAAGTATAAAAATGAAATATAAGAAGTAAAGCCATGCTGTTATGTTGAGCTGTAGGGGACTCAGGTCAACAATTTCTGACATTGCCAGTGAAGCAGAAGACCCAAAACTATTATGGACTGCTGGACTCTTTGGAATATTTTGCTTGAGCTAACACACCTATAATATTCAAATAACAGAACTTAACAAAAAAGGGGAGACAGATGAATGTCCATTTTGTTTCTGTGTATTCAAAATGGTTAGAATAGATATATAGTTACATTCTCTTAATGAATAGAGGGGTTTGTTCTAATAGTGTTTGTAAATATGATATCACGTCTGCATCTTGTACAGCAATTAACCACTAGGAAGAATGTATGCAATGTGTTAATTATTGAAACTGTCCTACCAGTTTGGTTTGAAACTGTCTCATTGGTATTTGTTTCTCAATAAAATTATGGGGGAGAAAAAGCCAGCTTGAATTGTATAGTGAGATCCTGTCTCAAAAAGACAAAAAAAAAACAAGTATGAATTACATGGATTAAATCAGAAAGTACTTTTTGGTGTGGAGACTTTCAAGTAGCAAAATAATACTAAAGTTTACTTTTGTTGCATCATATATCACTAGTGCATTACTTTTGGTGCCTGAGTAATATTCCATTAAATTTATATACTAAAGCTTGGTGATTCACCAGATGCTGGTTAGTTAGATTTCTTCTAACTTTGAAATGCTACAAATAAATATACCATGAATATTTATGCACATATCTATGTACAGATGTATGCTATCATTTATTTTGGCTAAATACTTTGGACTGTAATGAGTAAGCCTAATGCTAAATATATGTTCAACTTTCAAAAATCTACCAAGGTCTTTTGCAAAATGGTTGCACATTTTACATACCCAACACATAGTTGTAAGAGCTTTGTCATTTCACACTCTTGCCATTTCCTATACGCAGAGTATTTGTTTTTAATTTTAATCATTCTTATTGAAGCTAAGTATTACCACATTATATTTTTCATTTCAATTCTTTAACAACAACTACAAAATTTGAAAAATCTTCATATTCATTATCAGTTACTCATATCTCTTCCTTTTATTTTATTTTATTTGTATTTTAGGGAAGGGTCTACAGGGTGTTCAGGGTCTCACTACTAGATCAGACTCGTAGTGATCCACCTGTTTATAGCCTCTCAAGAGCTGGGATCACAGGCATGTGCTACCATGCCCAGTCTCAATTGCCCTCTCAGCAAGGCTGGGGGTGGGGCTGGCACAGCAGGCCCAGGGATCAAATCCTAGCCCCTGCACCTGTTTTCAAGCACTTTAATCCCCTGAGCTATTTGACTGGCCCATATCTCTTCCTTGATGTAGTAGTTATTCAAATATCTTGTCCATTTTGTTGGATTATTTTCTTATTACTGAGTTTAGATATTTATATATTTTATGTCTTTATCAGATATATATTTTCTCTGTAGTTTTGCAAAGTCTGTATCTTTTCTTTTCCATTCTTTTAAATTTGTGTTATAAAAAGCAGAACTTTTAATTTTAATACTTTAAAATTTATCAGATATTTCTCTGGTAGATAGTGAGACATAGACTAGCACGCTGAGGGTAAGGGTGGAAGAAAAAGTAAGCCATCAGAAGAAATTTCAAGGCATCCAATGTTCCAACTGGTCCATGCATATTGCTGGTTGGTTTTATCTAGATCTATAGTGACAATTAGGGTATCTCAGATATCAGTAAGATACCATGCATCACAGATTCAAATGTGCAAATCTTTCATTTGAGAAAAGTGTCTGTATGACCTGCTCCTTCAGGCACACCTTGGCAATTATATCTCCAAGCTATGCAGATACTCAGAGGCCACTGCATCCATGGTCCATGGGGTCCTAACTCATCACGTTGATAGCTGACTTTGGATTCATCCATGTGGTGCTCATTTTTCAGGCATGCAGAATGAAAGTATTGTGGAGGCACAGAAGATTCCAATTAGAGCTCAGAAGACCTGGAACACCAGGCAAACATATATGACAGGTTCACAGGACATGGCAGGAGCCAAGCGTGTGAAGGGGGACAATGTATGAAGCTGTGGAAATAAAGCCAAAGGTTAAGTGGTGACTCCAGGAAGTTGGAAATGACAAGAATGTGAAACATCTGCTGAGCAAAATCACTGATAGTGACAAAGCTAGCCCAAGAGAAGCTAGGTAGGCTACAAACAGCAAGGCTACAGGGGTGGGGCTGACTAATCTTTGGAGCCCACATCTGACCACAACCTGCCCTAAGTACTAGATATATAGCTCAGGACTTAATGTTCACCTTGCTGCACTTCAGTCTTTCTTGGCCTAATTTCTGTGTATTCCCCCATGTGTCCCTCTTAGAATGAACCTTGTGCCATTTAACTTTTGTTTGTTTTGTTTTTTTGTTGTTGTTGTTGTTTTGTTTTTTTGTTTTTATAGTACTCATGGCTAAGAGTTTGCCTTGAGTTCCAAAGAGATCTTAGACTTGGACTTTAAGCAATGTTGAACTATTAAAACTTTGGCACCCCGAGACATGGATTACATGTGTTTTGTATAATGAGATGGACATAAGCCGTTTTGGAACTACATGTGAAACATTATGGTGTAAGTCTATTTTGTCTGCCCAAAATCTCATGTTTGGAGACAACACCTCATTGCAAGGGTTGGGTCCCTGAGGATATGACTTGGAAGGATGTACACTTGTCCCTAGATCTTCCCTTGTCTCGGTTTCCTGGCTACCAAGCTGTGAAGATCTTTTGTCCACTGTGCCATTCAGCCATGAAGATTTTGACTTGAAGTCGTGCTGAGATGAATCCACTAAAATTATAAGCCCCCCTTAAGTTGCAGTGATTGGAGTCATTTGTCCCTCTGTCAGGAATATACTAATACCAAGACCATCTAATATTTTATTTCAGATTATTTATTGCTCTTATATAAAAATACAGTATTTTAGGATATAAATGTTATGCCCTGAGAATTTTACTAAATACATCTACTAAATTAATGAGTACATTAGTTTAGTAACATTTTTGTACATTGTATTGGATTATCTACTTATATAAAATTTATATCACATAGATATAAAAAGACTTTTAGTTTTTTCAAATATCTTTTCTTTTTTTGGTGGGGGATAGAATTTATACAGAACAATATGAAATAGAAATGGTGAAAGTAACTATCCTTACTTTGTTCCTAATTTTATGTGGAATGATTTAGTCTTTTACCTATAACTGTTCATTGCCTTTAAATTTTTGTGAATGGTCTTTTTTTACTTATAATGTGCTGAAAATTAATTGTTAAAATTTATTGATACTTTTGTAACTTTAAATGTTCATGTTTTCTAGCTTTTCAATATTGACATTATAAATTGCTTTAATTATTTTTGCTTTATTTTTTAAAATGATAACCAAATTTCAGCCCAAATATAGAATATAGATATGTGGTAATTGAGATTAAATGTGGACATGCTCTACCACTGAGCTACATCCCTAGCTTTTATTATTTTTTGAGACAGTGTCTCATTGAGTCATTTACACTGGCCTTGAACTCACAATTCTTTCAACTCACAATCACATGAAAGATGTTAGACATGAAGCAACACACAAGTTGATAAATTGATTTTTGACAATTTTGTGACATACTTTCATAAAAGTATTTTCTTTCAAACAAATAAGATGGAACAACTAGACATTTACACATTATACACTTCATAGAAAAAATACTTGAATCTTATCTCACTGTATATAATATGTAAATAATACTCAAGCTAAAAATAAAATTCCAGAATAGTGGCACATGCCTGTAAACCCAGGGCTCAGGAGGCTGAGTATGAGGATAGCTATGAGTTCAAAGCCAGTTGGGCTCCGTAGTGAGTTCAAGGCTAGTCTGAACTACAGAGAAAAACAAAAACCAAAATAATGAATGATTGAAAATTACAATAAAAGACATACAGTATTAGTCCTCACGGCAATGTAACTTTAAGCCACATTGAGAGCTCACCAGCTTCAAACTGACTTGCAGTCTCAACATTGTCATGCTGAAGTCAGTAGGAAAAGTTTGTTTAGAACTCAGAAAACTAATTATAAAATTTGTATATAAATACTAACAATCTAGAAAATTTCAGTTTTTAAAAGAAAAAGAACATTGGAAATCGTACAATACCTGATTTTAAGATTTGCTATGAAACTATAGCAAACAAGTCTGTATAATTGGCAGAATAATAGACATATTAGTTAATAGAAGAAAATAAAATGTCAGAAATGAGTTCATATATCTAAGATAAACTGATTTTCAACAGAATTACAAAGACAAATTAACGAATAAGAGATATTCTCAACAAATTTTGGTAGAAATGTTCAACCATATGACAAAAAGTTAGCCTTGCCTAGGAGTTATAGTTCACCAGTTCTAAAAACTAACCCAAAATATATTATAAATCTATAAAATTTTAGGAGAGAATCTTTTTGATCTTGCATTAGAAACAGATTATTTAGATGCAAAACCAAAATCATAAGCCAAGAAAGAATGTAGGTGATACATTTCACATCAAAAATAATTTTTACAGACATTTTTAGGATAATTAAAAGGTAATACAGAGCCTGGGAACACATACCACAAAAGTTATTTTGGGTACAAACTTCTAAAGAGAACATATATCCATCTGTGTTATGGTTTGTATCTTGATGTCCCTTAAAAGTCTAGTGTAAATCATGGGTCAGCAGCTGCTTGTCCCCCTCAAAGTCCAATGTAAATCATGGAGCAGTGTGAGGCTCAAAGGGTGGAGCCAGAGGACTAATGTGGGGCCAGAAAGGCATGAACCATTAAACTGACACCATGCACTTCCATACCCCCACCAGGCCTCGTGGCCTCTCTTGGAGGTATGGAGCAGATCATCCTGGACACAGCAGCACCCCAGCCTCTCTACCAGACCCTGTAGTGTGTGACAGCAGTGTCTCAAGGTCTTGCTATACAATGCAGGCTGCTTTAAACTATGAAACCTCCAGTAACTGTGAGTTAAATAAAGCTTTCCTTCCCTAAACTTCAGTGTTGGGTATTTTTCCCAGCAATAAGAGAAGAGTAACTAAAACAAAATTTGGTTCCAGGAGTGGGGTCATTGCAGTGGCTATACCTGATGATGTGGATTACAAGCTGTTGGGAATGGCTTACGGGAAGAATAGGAAAAGTTTGGACATATTGCCTACAAGTGAAGCACTGGAACAGCTTTGGCTATTCTTTAGGGAAGATTTCAGTCAGAGCTCAGACCAGAAGACTGGTAGGAAAAATTGCTTGTAAAGACCAGGCTGGGGAGGTTTCTTCTGGGAAGAAGGACTGCATTGGTTGTTGGACTCCAGATCATTTGTGTTTTGCCTTGGCAGAAAATTTGTCTGAATTTTGCCCATGTGCAGAGACTTTGCCTGAAACTGAGATTAAACATGGAAGACTGATTAATCTTCCAAAAGAAATCTCAAAGCAATCAAACATTGAGGCAGTGGATGGCTATTGTTGGGGGCTTTGAGTCAGATTTATGTTGAGAATCAGGTGCAAAGAGACCAGCATGATGATATAAAATGTGAGTCTGGTCAGAAAGGAAATTCCAATAAAGTTGTAGAATGTAAGGATAGAGCTGAGAGGATCTCTATTGCCAAGAAGGAACAAGATAATGGAAAAGTTGGCCTGAGATTATCATAGGAGGTGGCAGGTTCTTGACCATTGCAGCATAAGAGACTTTGCTTTGAGGAGAAAGCTGCAGAGCCCATGTTCCACAATGGAGGTGGCAGCCACATCAGGTCCCAGAATGGAGGTGGTGGTCACACCAGATTATAGAATGGTACTGCCACTGAGAATTTGTTTCTTGGAATCAAGTTCAGAGTGCTCAGCGATCCAGGCACTCATCCCCTACAGTCAAGAGAGAGGAAAGCCTGGCTATTGCTCCAGCTGGCAATAGACCTTGGCATCACCCATGTGGCATTGCTTTCAGGTGCATGCAGAATGCAGGAGTCCTGAGGTTAAGAAACCTTCCACCCAGATTTGAGAAAGAGGCCTGGAAGGCCAGGCAATGTGCCCCTGCGAAGGCAGTGTGTGGACATGTGACCAATAGGCCTATTTAGTGGAAACCCCAGAAGTTTGGAAAAGCTAGGAACATGGATCATCTAAGGGACACTGCAAAGAAGGAGCAAGTTGGCCTAACAGAGAAACCATGGGAGCTACAACCACCAGAAGTGCCAGAGGGGAAGAGTCACATGGAGCTCACGATTTGCCACAGATTACTTCAGATATTCCACATGGAAATACAGGACTTAACGTTTGCCCACCTGGATTTTGGACTCGTATTGGCCCCAATGGTTTGTATCCTCCTGTGTATACATTTTGGAATGACAATGTTTATCTTGTGCCTTTAAATGTTGTATGCACTTAACCTTTTACTTATACAGGGGCTCACACATGAGTTTCCCTTGGAGCATGGAGGAGACTTGAGACTTGCACTTTTCAGCAATGCTGAAACTGTTGGGACTTGGCAACTCTTAGAGATGGACTAAAATGCCTTTTTCAAAAAGGGATGTGCTTGAGACTTTGGTGGGCCAGGGGTGGAATGTTATGGTTTATAGCTAGTTGTCCCCCAAAAGTCTCATGTAGGTTATTGGGCAGATGCAGCTGGAGGAGCAGCATGAGGTTTGAGGGCTGGGGCCAGAGGACCAGGACAGAGCTTGAAGGAGGGGGCCAGAGACGTGCAAACCATTAAACTGGCTAGCCTGTGCTTTCTCAGAGGTGTGGAGAGGGTCATCCTGGACACAGCAGCACCCAGATTCTCCTCCAGTGTCTTGAAACCTCCAGTAACTGTGAGCTAAATAAATCTTTCCTCCCTCATTTAGAGTGTTGGGTATTTGTCCCAGCAATGAAAGAAGAGTAACTATACATACTTCTGTCTTAGTTGCTTTTGCCTCCTTGCTGGGACAAATACCTGACACTCAAGCTTAGGGAAGGAAAAGTTTATTTAACTCACAGATACTGGAGGTTTCATAGTTTAAAGCAGTCTGAATTACAAGCAAGACCTCAAGACACTGCTGTCCCATACTACAGGGTCTGAAAGAGAGGCTAGGGGGCTGCTGTGTCCAGGATAATCTACTCCATACCTCCAGGAGAGGCCACCAGGCCTGAGGGGGATGGTATGGAAGTGCATGGTTTCAGTTTAATGGTTTGTTCCTCTCTGGCCCAGCCATGGTCCTCTGGCTCTGCCCTTCAAATCTCATTCTGCTCCTCAATCTACTACTGCCCCATGATTTACATGAGGCTTTGAGGGGACAACTAGATACAAACCATAACATTCTGCCCCTAGACCCCCAAAGTCTCATGTACATCAACTTTCTGCAAAAGGTATTTTAGTACATCTCTCAGAGTTGCCAAAGTCCCAACAATCTCAGCATTGCTGAAAAGTCCACATCCCAAGTCACCTCCAAGATTCAAAGCAAACTCTCAACTGTGAGCCTCTATACAAATGAAAAGTTAAATACATCCAACATTCAAAGGCACAAGATAAACATTGCCATTCCAAAATGTATACACAGGAAGATACAAACCATTGGGGCCAAAATAAGTCCAAATCCAGCTGAGTAAACATTAAGTCCTTCAGGTCCTTGTGGAACATCTGAAGCAATCATGGGAAATTGTGAGCTCCATATGGCTCCACCTTTATGGCACTCCTGCTGGTAGTTCCCATGGCCTCTCTTGCCGGCCAGCTTTGCTCCCTCTTTGCAGTGTCCCTTAGATGATCCATGTTCCTGGCTTTTCCAAACTTCTGGAATAGGTTTCTCACTCACAGATTCACACACTACCCTCTCAGGGGCGCACTGCATGGCCTCCTAGACCTTCTTCTCAAATCAAGGTGGAAGCCCTCTTAACCTCAGAACTCCTGCATTCTGCATGAGCCTAAAACCAGTGCCACCTGGATGATGCCAAGGTCTGGTGCCAGCTGGAACAGTAGCCAAGCTTTCCTCTCTCTTGGCTGTAGTGGTTGGTGCCTGGATTGCTGAGCACTCTGGCCCTGATTCTGAGAAACAAGTTAGTTATGTCAGTGCCATTCTGTAATCAGGTGTGACCGCCACCTCCTTTCTGGAACCTGGTGTGGCAGCTGTCTCCAGTGTGGAACATGGGGCTCTGTGGCTTTCTCCTCAGAGCAAAGTCTCTTACCCTTGTGACTCTGAGGCTGCAAAGGTTGAGACCCTGCCACCTCCTGTGATGCCCTCAGGCCATCTTTTCTGTTCTCCCATTCCTCATGGGCAATGGAGATCTCAACTCTACCTTGGCAGTCCAACGCCTTCTTGGAGCTTCCTTTCTGGCCAAACTCAAAACATGTTAGATCATTCTGCTGGGCTCTTTGCTCTTCATTCTCAATGTGAATATGACTAAGAGCCCCCAACAACAGCCATGCCACTGCCCAAATATTTGACTGCCTTGAGATTTCCTTTGAAAGATCAATCAGTCCTCCATGTCTAATCTCAGTCTCAGGCAAAGTCTCTGGACATGGGCAAAATTCGGACAAAGTTTCTGCCAAGCCAAAACATTTGCCCCATGACCTACATGAGGCTTTGTGGCAACAACTAGATACAAACCATAGCAATCTGTTTATGTACAGATTTATGTGTGTGTGTTATTGTAATAAGAGATGATTCATGTTATTAAACACTCAAAGTATTTTTAAAGAGTAAGATACCTGGTGACCGATGAGTCAGTACCAACATCACTACTATCTTTACTTCACAAGTATCTGTTTTGCTTCTATTCACAGTGGTTCCTCAAACCAACATTGTTACCTCAAAGCTTGTTGGAAGGGAATTTTATGCCCCACCCTGAAACAAACTGAATCAGAATCTCTAACTAAAACATTTTCTTTTCAGTAGACTAGCAGAAATCTGAAATGTTAATGCCCAATTTTTATTCTCTTTTCCTTTTTAATTTCTTATGACTTTTTTGGACTAATTTTGCATGCTTATATATCTGGTAATCTAAACAACTAGTTTGTAGACAACATTATGCAATCTAACAACCATTGTGGAATTCTTATTATTTTGTTTAGTGTAGTGCTGCATCATTTTTAACTTTTTTCTTTACTATTTTTATTCTCTTTAAAAATAAAAGAAAATATTAAATAAAAAATTACTCAGTGACTCAAACACAGATTAATATTAATAGAATCATTTTCCAAACTGGATTCTGCCTAGATGCTCAGAGATTGTCTTCAAATTCCTAGTCTGCTTCAAATGTTATAAAATACTGTATCTCCAACTTCTTACTTTCCAACTAAAGAATTTCGCTCATGAATAATTTTAATTCTAAGAGTTCTCTGAATCTTGCCTACTGGGTGATGTTTTTATATATACTATAT
>NW_004524834.1:1425575-1444358 GCF_000260255.1 Octodon degus | reverse complement strand
AGGTGTTTTACAGTGAATAAAAGGGCATTAATATCTAAGTCTGTTTGCCCTGTTAGATATATGTGTGTGTGTGTGTGTGTGTGTGTGTGTGTTCAAGAGCTCAGCTTATGGTAGTCAGGGAGGAGATAATAAAGTGATCCATTACTGATAAGGAGAAGATCAGGGTTTTGCAAGGTTGGCATTTTTCAGCTAACACATAAATGCATTGTCTGCACAGAATTTATATACTCCCATGTTGATGTGGGGCACCTGCGGATTATAGGAACCAGTGGGAATATGAGAATTTATGCTGCCTATTGTGGCATGAGCAATAAAGCCCTTTTTTTGGCCCGAGAGTTTCATGAGCTTTATCCTAAGATAGAATATATATATCTGTTTCTTTTGAATCCTGGCAAGAGAAGGAAGCTATCCAAGTCCTGCTTGTCCTTTAGGTGCATGTTAGACCCAGGATAGTCATTTTTCTTTATCAGTAATGGATCGCTTTATTGTGGCCTCCCTGACTACCTTAAGCTGAGCTCTTTGTCCTTCTTTGGTGTATAATTTGCAATGAATAATTACTGTTTACCTAAGTATACTAGGTAAAGTATACTAAAAATGCCCTCCTTAGTATACTAACAAATCTTACTCTTTACTTTTTTAAGCTAACCTTATCTGTAAAGCAGCTCTGCTTTGAGCCCTTTTAACACATGTTGAAAATAATTTGTATGTACAATTTAGCACCATAAACATGTCTTGATATGAAATTACAAAGTGGGTTATTCAATATATGGTACTATGGTTGTTATTTAAGAGCACTTAAAAATACACATCTAAATGAAAGGATATATCAGTACCTTTAATAGTTAATGAGCTATGGCTGTGATGTCACTAGAAAAGAAATTAAATAATAGAGGAATCCTTGTTCTTCTTTCTCTTTCTTTAAATTCATATGATGCTAAAAGCAAAAAATATAAAGAAATATGAAAATCAGAAACAATACACACTTAATTGTTTACCTTAAACAAAATGAATGAGATTATCAGTGCCTCTTATCCACCTGCATGAAAACAATATGTTGCCTATTACTTTTATATATGAAAGCAAGCTGATGGAATGGTGAATTAATTGATAATTAAAAATTTATTCATATCTAAGTAAAATTACTTAAATATATAGGAATTATTGGTATATTATGGTTACATATTTTATCATTGTAGAAAGGCATATAAGAGCCTTATTAAGTATATTTTACTATTTCATGTATAAAAATTTAAAATAACAATTTTTGTAGTTTATGAAAATGACTCTTACTATGTTGACATTATAACCATTCTTTTAATATATCTTAAATAACTTAGATACTAACATTTCTGGAGTACATAGACAGAGTTGTGTGTTTTCATAGGGATTGCCAAATCCAAGGAAAAAAATAGTTACTGAAATTTAACTGGTCATCTCAAGATATTTTTTGCCTATTTCAGGTTAACATTTGACATGGCTCAAATATAATGAGCTCCTTTGCTAAAGCCTACATTTAAAATTAATATATTTCTCATTTGAGAAATGAACAGTTTTATAAAAGCCTACATTTCAGATGAATACATTTCTCATTTCAAAGAGCAGTATGATATAAAAGTTTGCTGAAATAATAAAACCAAGTTTCTAAGTGAAAAACAAATAATTAAAAAGTAGTGAGAAATGTTTCACCAATAGAAATGTAATAAAGATACATCAACAGTACACTTTTGGTCTCCTAGAAATATCATCTCATGACCTTTTCTCTACTTGATTCTCTGAAGTTCTTTCTAAATACGGTTGGCATTGACATAATTCACTTTTCTTTTTAACCCATTGGTGACATTTCAGAGGTTTTTTTTTGTTTTTGTTTTTGTATTTTTTACCCACTCTTAGCCTCACTTGTCTTCTTAAGAATTCTACAATAGCTTCAAGTAAGCAGGGCTTGAAAAACAAGAAAATGAAGATCAAGTTGGCTAAATGCAAGCCTTTGCCTTCATTTCTCTGCTGTTCACAGAGGATTTTGCTGGTTTTGTCATTTTCCCCTGTGCTGTAGGCCATAAAATCTTTAAAGTTCAAATGCACAGACTTGGCTGAAAAAACAAAGACTAGACCAGTCTCAGCAATGCAATGCTAATTGGCATCTCAGGGCTTCAGTTTTCATCACAAGGATTGTTGGCACTGATTCTTTCCAGAAACAAAAATAAATCATCAGGACATTAACTAAGGACAGAGAAAAGAAGAGAAAGAGTTTACTAAATGATCTGGATGGATACGGAAATGTTCCACACTTCAGTATTAGCCAATAGCCAGATGATCCCTTTTTCTTATTTTGGGCATTCTTATTTTGAAAACTTTCCATGGATCTCTCAAATTTTCATGCAGGCAGACCCACTGATGACCTTTAAATGGCCTGTCTTTCATGTACAATGTGTAGAGGAGAGTCATTGGAAATTGAGAATTGTCTTCCTCTAGAGCAGAGATAAGTTTGCCTACTTTTAGTAAAATAAAGATCGTATCTTCCTCTTTGGCAAATTTTAAGCATCTTTGCTTGTGGTTTGTTAGAAAAGATCAGGTTTTTGCAAGGTTGGCATTTTTCAGCTAACAAACACGTTGTCTGCATAGAATTTATATACTCCCATGTTGATGTGGGACACCTGTGGATTACAGGAACCAGTGGGAATATGAGAATTGATGCTGCCTATTGTGGCATGAGCAATAAAGCCCTTTGTGGTTGGCCCAGGAGTTTCACAAGTTTGACCTTAAGACAAAGTAGTGGTAGGCTAACTTGTCCACTGAGAAGCAAAGTAACATCTGGGGCCTTTCCCAGTTCTTGGTCGCAGGTGGCGGCCCTTTCTGAACATCCAACTCATCTGCTTTTCTCAAGGCAGCTTGATTTCTCCCTGTAATTCTGGTTGCAACTCAAATTGTAAAAATAAAAAACCAAATCAAATTTGATGTTTAGGATCAAGGGCAGCCTTATGGAAAAACTGGATTCAGATCTTCTCAGATTCAGTTTGTGACCAGAATTGTGGAGATAACTGAATACATGAACCAAGGTGCTATTGTATTTAAAATCTGTACATACAGAGATGTTAAGGAAAAGGTTTGTGGCACAGGATTCATCTATTCATCAGTGGTTCATGTTGTATAATTCACATATAAAACACCAATGAGATGCTTGTAATGGTAGGAAACCCTTATTTTAGTGAAACTTTTGCAGTACTATACTACCGTACCAGTAGTATAGTCATTCTTTCTCCTCTAGTTCCTAGACAAAGAGATATAAATTGACTTCTCAAAAGAGACCCAAAAGAAACCCCCATATGAAAAGTGTTTGGGTAGAATTTGTCACAGATGTTAATAAATTCTTCCCATTTATATCTAAGCTAGAGAAGTGAAAAAGGTGGCTGACCACTGGATGAAAGCCAGGGCTACACAAGCACAGTGCATCTCCTATGCACGTCCATGCTCATTTCACCAAAGGGACCGGGTGTGAATGGCTGGCAACTCCTCTGACTGCTTATGTATTTAGACTGCTTTTTGCCTCAGCTACCAGGACAATTTTTCCTGATTTGGGACAGGAAAATCAGGGTTAGGTATACTTAATATCAAGAACTATTGCAACAATATTTTATCTAGAAGTTTCCACAGTTTCCAGAAGAACAGGAGGTATCAGAAAGATCTTGAGTAGAAAGAACAGCTAAAGACAACTGGAAGGATTTATCTATGCTTATTTTTATTCATTTATCTACCTATTTATTTATTTTTATGTATTTAGTATTGAGTTTATAGCATCTCACCACAGAGATTGGATTCCTATTGATCTTCATGTTTTCAGACTCCCAAGCTCTGGGATTATTGCTCAGGCTACCACACCCAGTCTCAGTGGCAGTCTCGGTGGGCCCCACAGTTGGAGTCAGCTCGGCACAACAGGGATCAAACCTTGGTCCCTGTGCCTGCCTAAGAATTTTTTAAATTTTCTTTTAAAAAACTAAAAAATACTTTTTAAAAAAGAGATAGAAATGATACAGAATTTCACTAAAAAATAAGGAGAATGCAATAGTGGTTACTATATTCATAATGTTGTCTTCAAATTAAACAATTTAAAATTGTTTAGATTACCACATATAAGCACACAAAATTGATTTTTAAAAATTATAAGAAATTAAAAAGAAGGGCCAGCCAAATAGCTCAGGACATTAAAGCACTTGCAAACAGGTGCAGGGGCCACGGATTTCATCCCCAGAACTGCAGAGCCAGCCCCGCCCCTGGGGCACGCTGAGAAGGCATTTGAGACTGGGCATGGTGGCACACTCCTGTAATTACAGATCTTGGGAAGCTATAAACAAAGGGATCACTAGGAGTCTGATGTAGTAGTGAGACCCTGAACACCCTGTAGACCCTTCCCTAAAATACAAAAAAAAAGAAAGAAAGAAATTAAAAAGAAAAAAAAAATTAAGCATTAACTGCTCCTTTCTAACAGACCAAAGGAAGAGTTTAGTTCAAGGGAAATTATTACTTATAATGAAAGCAGAGATTATACAAAGTGCACTGAAATGGTTAAAAGATGCTGAATTACTTCAATATTGGGATGAACCGGGGCATACTTAGCAAAACATATGAATAAGAAATTATTGGGCTGAAAGGTTTCCTTTCCTTTTTTGTTGAAACTGACAAATTGCCTCTAGAATGTATTATTCATAATAAAGCGATTTTAAACATAAATAATATGTAAATGGTCCCTGAATAGTAGGCAAAGTTAATTTTTGTGTCATGCTTGAAAATTATTGCAAACCCATGAGGGTTAGCACCTCATACAGATTCACTAAGCCTGGAGAGCTAATGTGGGTCAGGACTTAAGTTTACACCCCAAGTTTCTCTGATTTCAAACCTGGTTAGTCTGAGTATTTTTAGTAAATCATCCATAGAGTTGTGAAAATTTGAAATGATGACATGCAAAGTGCTTAACACAACATTAGACACTTAAATAACTAACACTATTCTTATTGATGGCTTTCATAAGCTAAAAAATCAGCTGAATCTGAAAATCAGGTATTTTGAACAGAAATCTAATTTATTAATTCAATAACATCTTTCAAATGCTTACTGCCATTCTAAAATTGAAACATTATATCCTGCACATTCACAAGAGAAAAAAAAACCCTCAGAGAACTCAATTTAGTGTGAGCTCATTGCCATATAGTAAGACGAGTTTTGATGAACTTAGTAAGAGTGTCATTGGGCTGGGGATACAGCTCAGCAGCATAGCACCTGGCGAGCACAAGGTTCTCAATCCATTCCTGGTCCACAGGCCCCCTCCACAAAATAACGTTCTGTGTAGGGGTGTACAAAATATATCGTACCATAAGAGGAGAATCATACTGTCAAAACATTCTCCCCTCTGGTTTCATTTCAGTGAGGGGAGTTGGGTGCTTATGTCTGATATCATGTTCCTGAGTAGTCTGTTTGCTGTCCAGATTACTGTCCTAGGACTTTCACAGGTTTGCCAGCCAAAGCCTGCAACAACCACACAGGTCAGTGACATCAGCACCTTTGGAACCCTAAGGTCTGATACTGAGCCACATTCTGTCACTAGTGTAAATTCCTCTGGAAACTACTCTCCGGCAAAGAACCAAAGGAGATTTTTTCATCCTTAGGTCTGTCAAAGCTCAAGAATGAAATGACAAACTATGCTATTATTTCTAAATTGTCATCTGTACATCTATAAGGAATTCAAAAAGAATATTTCTAAGGAATGTATTCCTTGTACAATTTAATTTGTCAAAAGCAACTTTTGACTTCAAAAACTTCCTGAATCCTTTAGGACTAAGCGGACATGCTGTAAGTAAGATAGTTTAAGCTACTTATTATGCTCTGGAGGCACATCCCTAATTCCCTTGAGCTTCTCTGCCTGTAATACCTGAAAACGCTTTGGAACCAACCCAAGGGTAGACAAATTTCCCCAGATACCAAGGAGTTTTAAGAGAATGCTAATTACCTTAGGGAAGGAAAAGTGGTATAACCACACTCACCTTCTCTGCTTTCCTACTATCTCTCATAAAAGAGGGATTTGAAAATGAATACTGCCCTGTCCTTTGTCCACTTTTTGTACTGGAAAACCTCTGGAGTTTCTGAAGGGTTGAAATAGCAAAAAACAGAAAAGGGATAAGCTGACCATTAAGACCTTTCCTGCTACAAAAACCACTCTGGAAACCCCCCTCCTTCAACCCCACAGTGTAGAACTGTAAGCGCAAGAAATGAAAATGCGCTTATAGGCTAAGTATGAGTACTGTGGATAGACAACACGAGACTCATCTTTACACAAACAAACTATTTCCTTTATCTGTAAACAAGTCACATTCCTCTTGCTGAGGCTGACATTTACTTTGCTTTTAAGGATACCTGAATCTTCTCCCAAAAAAGACCTAACGAAAGAGACAGGCCCACAAATGTTCCAATAGTTAGGAATTGTTGTACTTTATACTGCAAAAGCGATTTTTTTGTGTCTCTAAATTATAATGATTAAAGTTTGTAGAAAGAGCAGAACTAGATACCCAGATAATGTTGCCTAATCCACAAACAGCAGGTTTAAATGCTAAAAGCCATTTCACATATCTTATGTCTTCTTCTTATAAAAGAAACAAAATTAAAATGTGTTCCATTTGTTTATGGGTAGCAAAGCCCATAAATATCTAATCCTTTGACTTTGTAACCTGGAGCAAAGCACTTGGTCCTGGAAGTGTGAGGGAGGCTCTGGGGAACTCTGTATACTTGGAGGAGAAAGCTGTGCTCAAGGCAGTGCCCACCTTCAATGGTACATGTCCTGAATGTTTGCCTCTTCAAAACAAGTTGAGCAGATGAACACTTGTGTTTACCTGTGAGGCTTACCCCACTAGATTCCTGATGGAAGAGGAAACAGTGGAAAAGAAGCCTGATTAGTTCTGACGTGAGGGGCATTCTATGGGATGTAAATTAAATACTGGAGGCTTTGGGACTGCTAGTTTCTTTAACTGTTGAATAAAATTGGAGGTTACGGAGGCTTTTGTGAAAAGTAGAGTTCTTGACTTTTACAAGAAAAAGGTTAAACGCTTTGTTTCTTTTTACTTCAACAGTTATTCTTCAACAATCTTAGACTTTTCACAGGGATTTTTCTTGAAAAGCTTTCATTTTCTTGATAGGTATGGAAATGTGCTCTTTTAAAAAGTAAAATGTTCTCTGCATGCTTGTCTATAAGAGAGAAACACACCCTTTCAGCAAAGAACAAGGCAAATTCCCCTTGCACAAGGTACAGAATGAGCACCATGGAGAGAACAGAGGTGTCCCACATACACAGACTGTGCTACCCTTGAGCACCTCAATAACAGAATAAAAATCAGACATATATTCACACAGTAGAATATGCCAGCCTGACAATTCAAATGACTGTGCTGTTAGAACAAATCTGGGTGTTAGTAGCATCTTAATTATTATCATTAATTGCCATTGCAGTACTAGTAAGACTGGGGTCCATGGTGTCTCAGACCTTATATAAAATATTATATAAAATATGGATACATTTCTACATTATAGTATAGATTTCCAATCATCATAACAATGCTGATATCTTTCCTTGTTATCATCTTGAAAGTTGGGATCCAGAGTTTAAACAAAAATTTGATATATTTGTTAAAACTACAACTAGAGGAATAAAGCTTCACAGGGAGAAACCTAAACCAGGAGGGAATGGAGTTGAGATAGCTGCAGTCTCTTAGATTAAAGTAGGTGTGATACAACTATAAATCTATAAATGTGTACATTTAAGTTTGGACACATAAGTGAGCTAAAGCATTGAGATCACATTTTTTCTCTTTTTTTTAAAGCAAAGAATTATCAGAGTAGAATCAACCCTATTGTTATTGTTCTTATTATCCAAAAAGAAAATCAAATAGTAGAAACAAATTAGAAATGATATACAAATTCACCAAACAAATCATAAGAATTCAATAATGAGGGTTCATATTTTTTCAAAGCTGAGCTGTTTAAAAAGGGAGAAATATATCCACTGTTGACCGGGCTGAGGTCCATGCAAGAGTTGAGGTGAATAGGTCTGTCAGGGAAGGGCAGTGTCTAAGCCTAGAATTCATGGTCATGTACCCAAGTTGACACATGCTAAGACACCCCCATTCCCTCTGGAATGGGGTTTGATTGCTGAACTGCATAGGAAAATGCTTCCACTTACCGACCTGCATAGCCACATTTGTTGGCTCACTGAGTTGATACAGAATTGGATGTGGATGAGAATCCAAGCATATTGACTCGATTTTTAAAACTGAAGAAGGGACACCGTATCCGTCAATTTCACAAAATTACAATAAAATGTCTAAGACATTTAAATTATTAAGATGCAAGGTTTATTTCACTTCACAGTTCTGGAGATTCCAGTTCAAGACTGGGTTGATCCATAGCTCTGAAATGATTTGTGTTAATGACTGGGAGCAAACGGCAAGGGAGAATGGCTTGCACCACAGCAGGAAGCACAGGGCAAGTGACAAAGTCTCAAAGACCATTTGAGCTCCAAGACCTAAGACCTTCAGCTAGATACCACCTTCTAAAAGTTCCAATACCTCCAATTGTGCCACCCCGGGGACCATTCCTTTCAACACACACCTTTGGAAGACATACAAGAGCCAAACTACAGAGGTACATAAAGGTGATGTGGCTAACTGACCTTTGAAATCCTTGAACAAGTGCCAGTTTTGAGTTCCAAGCTGAAACCAAATCCTGCAGTTACCCTGGTTTGCTGTCTACAAAAAAATCATTCAATCTCTTAACATTCCAGCAGCCTCATTTGCAAAGGGGCATCAAAACACCTAATTATAAGAGTTTGGTAAGTATTAAGAATTAATTAAAGCTAAAGGTTTTATAGTGCTTTAATATGTCAAGTACTGTTTGAAAGGTTTTATGAATAATAACTCATTCCCATCCCAATAATATTAATAGACATTATTTTCATTCTTTTCTTATAGTGATAGCAGTATATGCATAGAGATATCAAGAAATTTATTCAGCACCATGACTATTAACTGATAATGGTTGAATGCTTTTCCTTCAAAAGTTTGTGTCAGAGTCTATATTTTTAACTACTCTGTCACTTTTTTCTTAAAACCTTCCACTAAGTAGTACTTCAAGTCAGGATCCTTTTGGATAAAGATGGTGCCACAATAACATGAAGAATAGATGTGTAAAAGAGATTGTCCCAGGGGAAGCAGAACATAAAAAACACTTTCATTATAGTCTCCAAAACATGGGAAAAAATTAACACAACCCAGAGTATAATCCTCAGTTTTATATCTCCCAATCAAAAAGCTAACAGAACCAAAATGAAGCAATATCCTTTGATTTACTATGTCCAGGTTTTGTATCAGATTTCTCTTCTACTGCCCACTTAAAATCATCCTCCTGAGGTTCTTTCACCATTAATCCACAGAAGGTCTTTCTTGTCACCTTTGGAAATTTCTCCACTCTTCCACATACACAGAAGTCAATTCAGCTCCTTATTGAACAAATTGGTCAGACTCCACTGCCAAAGTCTTCCTGTCTGAGGATTGCTAGCCATTTGGGGGAAAAGTTCCTTCTTCTCTATCATCAAGGTTTTGAGGCAAGTGGGATCAAAAGGCCTGTATAAGGCAAGGAAAAAATAATGTGTTCTTTTGGATTTTCACTGCTTATTTTTCTACTATACAGACAGTGTTCAGATTTATTTAAACTATACTGCAACATTGATGACTCCCAGTCTGTCTGGCAGTCAAAAGAAGTCAACTAACATCAATCAATACTTACATATTGAATACCTATTTTAAGTGTACAGTGAGGCTGACCTCTGCGCTTATTCAGCCAGTTTTTCCCCATTGTGCTGATGAAGGGTTTGATTTTCCCTCCAAGGACCTCTACTTTGCCCTTGCCCTCATTGACCCTCATTTGTGATGTCTTCACTTTCTTCCCAGATCACCGAGGGTATTTCAGATTTTGATTTAGGTTTTCTGGATGCTAGCCTCTCTCTTAATCTTATGCAAATAGAAAATGTAATGAAAATATTCCTTTATAATTCTACACTTGGTCCAGTACTTATTTATAGTCCTGTTTCTAGTACTGAAGAACCCTGGCAAATTCTTTCAACACAATCGATATATTAGTCAAATATCACTGCAAAAATGTACATCAAAATACAGTTGATGAAACAATAAAAATTGATTGTCACACACAGCTTCTATGCATGAAGAACCTGGAAGCAGCTTCCCTGGGTGGCTCTGGCTCAGGATTTCTCTTCAGGTTGCAGTCAGGAGGTCTGCGTGGGCCGCTGTCTTCAACAGCCTTACGGGGCGAAAGCACGCATTTTTCAAGATGAATGTTGCCCGGAAGTCTAACTTTACCACACATGGACTTCTTTATGGGGCTGTTTAAGGATTCACAGGATATGGCAGCTAGTTTCCTTCAAGAAAATCAGCTAAGAATGGAAACAGGAAGAAGCCACAATGCCATTTCATAACCTTTCTATATATAATGTAACTTCCACCTCATCCTATTCACTTTTTCAAGTTACTAAATCCAACCTATAATTAGGAGAAAGTAGAACTAACCT
Source organism: Octodon degus (assembly GCF_000260255.1). Taxonomy (NCBI): domain Eukaryota; kingdom Metazoa; phylum Chordata; class Mammalia; order Rodentia; family Octodontidae; genus Octodon; species Octodon degus. The sequence goes on along the minus strand of NW_004524834.1, from coordinate 1,433,743 downwards.
CCACCTTTGGAGGAAACAATATCAAAGAATCTCTGAACCTATTTCAAAATCATTTTGGTAAGTATGTTGGTCAGGGTTTAGTGGAAAAAGCAACAATAGAGAAGATAGATAATAGATATATATCACTTACTGTAAATAAGTACTAATATAGAATATAAAAATAACCTAGAATCTAGATTCATTATAAGGAATTGCTCACATAACTATGGATACTGAGAAATACAAAATCTACGTAGTATATCCTAGGTCCATTTAGAAGACTGGAGCCACTTTAATAACAGGAAGGACTTGTGGTCCAATTAAAATACTATGTTCAACTCTCAGAACATTCTTTTGTTGACCTCTATTCACATTTCCAAATGATTAGATGAATCTTGCCTACATTTTGAGAAACAATCTACTTTACTCATGTTCACTGATTTTAATGTCTTGATCTTACCCCAAAATACCATTATAGAGACATTTAGAATAATGTTTGATAAATTTTCAGGGATCCTTTGACTAGTCAATCTGATATAAAATTAAGAGTCACAATAAATGTTCAAAAAGTTTATCAGTGATGAAATACTTGGGTTGTTCCTTTAGAATTTTGTTCATTTATAGATTATTTCCCTGGAAAACAAAACCTCATATTTGAATAGACTATCACAATTTATTGACCATTTTTAAAGACCTTTACTACATTTAAATTTTAAAACATTCATTCTGAGAAAATTAAACTTCAGAAAGATTAAGGAAATTATTTTACTTAATTTTAAGAGCAATTTATTTGAAGGGCAGAACAAAACAATCAGAAAACAGGTTCTCTGAGTGTGGAGCTGTGCAGGTTTCCTTTATACTACCTTTCCAACTATTGTATACTTTTCTAACATTTGTGGAAACAATCACAAATGTGTTTTGTATTATTGTATAGAAAATTATTATTTTATAGAAAATTCCTTTTACAAATAAAACTCTGTGTAAGAAACTAACTTCTATATTTTGAAATATTTTTAAAGGCTGAGAATGAATCTGCCAAGGAGGAAGAGGAGTGGGCCTGAGCAAATGGAGCTCCCCTACTCGGTTTCTTTCCTCCTCATCATGGAAGACCTTCTGCCTCCCCGAGTAGCTGTGAGATCTGGCATGATATCCACTAGCCCAGATCACATTTGCTTCTGTGTCAAGCATGTGGCTCACAGAAAGAAGCACAGGCCACGTGCAAGTCAGGGAGGATCACTGAGGCCTCACTGCCATTTACCTTCAGCTCAATGACAGGCTAGCTCTGTTATCCGGGAAGGCCGCCTAGGATGAAACCGAGATTAGATTTGAGAGGCAGAAGAGTTGCATTGTGACTGCTCTTAGACTGCTTGCATTTTTAATGTTAAGTTTGTTCTAAGTTATAACATTTCTGAAGTTAAACTTTCCTAGTTTTCTGTGTTGTAAAAAGATAATTTTAAAAAGGTAGGACGCCAGAGCAAAAAGGTTTTGGAAAGGTACTTGGCAAAGTGAATGGGAACATAATTTTGAATGTCTGACTACATTACTTTTATAATTAGAACATTTCATGATTAGAAATGGTTGATTATAAAACCTGAGCCAGCCTGTCAGCCAGATACTTTGAAAGTTCTAAAAAGAATAATTTTTTATCTTAAAAAAGTCCCACCTCCACAATAAAGTGAGGTAAAATAAAACTCCCATGTCCCAAATGAGAAAAGAACAGAGGTTCGTAAAAGTCAGGCAAAGATCAAGACGCCCGTCTGCTATTGTCTACCGCAGACGTGGAGCTGCTCTCCAAGCTACCTGTCTCCAGCTCAGACTCGCTAAATTACACCATGTCACTGCAGGGCTTCCCAAGTATCAGCGGTTCAACAACATTTGAAAAATAGTTTCAATTATTCCAGCATATTTAATCCTTCAAAATATCCCTTTGCATATTTCAAACCAAAGCAATTTAAATAAATTTGACAAATACTACTTGGAAACCCACAGGGTCAGTGGTAATCAAGAGGATATAAACAAAGGAAGACTCAACTCTAGGATGCTCTTACAGTGCAGGGTAGATTAACAGGTGTGGAAAACTGAGATGCGCCTGAGCACATACAAAATATATATTGTACAAGGAGCAAAGGAGGAAATAATGAAGTTGGACACCACAGCAATCTTTTGTTACATGCTAAAAAAACTTTCTTTTTCAAATAGAAAAGTTAACTAAGGAAGGTTCAAAGTCCGTGACTGCTAGAGAGAAAGGACAACTTCCAAGCACACGGAACTGCCATCTAAAGCTTTTTAGAGATATAAACATACATTTCCATCTCCAGCACTCTTGGGGGCAGTTTCAGCAGTGCTCCCAGCTCAGAAGTGGCAGCACGGAGCCAAGGCTGGCTAAGACATCTCCTCCGCCCGTTAGTCCCTCACCTCAGCCTCAGGGAGGTAGCAGTTTCTGATTTTGAGTAACCACTTGCTTTCCTCTTTGGTTCTTTGGCCTTTACAACATGCTTTTAACTAATTCACTAAATTGAATTCTCTATGCTTGTGATTGCTGGAATAACTTACGTTATCTTGATTACATATAAACTAAAGCAAAGTCTTAGCACATAGATAGTTTCTAATAGTTGATAATTTTACAGATGCATAAAGAGAAAGCAAATAGAATGGAATTCTGAAATTAAGGCTCAAATCCTACATAAGAAATCCTACATAAGGTAATCCAACATAAGTTTGAAATATAACATCAGATTTGAACAACAGATTTATTGAGGAATGGAGAATTTTCCAATAGTTTTACATTTTTTTTAAAAAAAGGGGGGGGAATGAGCAGATCTTCATTGTAAGTACATTAAGCTATATTGGAGAGCTTATCATCCTTTGTCTTCATTCTTCAACAATATCAGGAGAGAAAGTTAGTAATCAGTTTGAATTCAGATAAAAGTTACAAAGCACACTATTTTCTGTTGAAAAAATGAAAATGCCAATGGAAAATTTTTACACTTTTATCAGTTTTCTTAATTCACGTGTTTACTTTAGTTGTATGTGATGTAGCCCTTGGAGATCAAATCAGAGTTATCTGAAAACGGTTTTCATTTTCAATGAGGCCATAAAGTTTAAAATGTACAGAAAATAATGTATTGACTATATAACATTTGCTGCTATTAGGGATAAAACGAATAGACTAGTTTTCTTTCGCTAGGGGACAATTTTGTCAGTATGCTCTGGCAAGCAAAGATCAGACAGGGGAATTAGAGGGACAGTTTGATTTCTTAGGGAGATCAATGAATATGACAGGTTAATAGATGGCACACAGCTGGTGTCAGGTTCAGAAGAAGTGATGACAGGGGACAAAGGAGCAGACAAGATGAGCATTTATAGAAGCAGAATCTAGTTCTATGTGGAAAATCAGAAGTACCCTGGGAAAAACAGGAGTTAGTGGTTATCTTTCCAGGGATAAGCAGGACAATCAAAACATTTTAGACATTCAGAGAGTCCCCTAGGAGCCCAGCCACTTCTACCTCAAGGCCACAGGGACACTCCAAACTGTGCTCTATGCAGTGAAAGCATCAGGCATGGTTTCTGGAATACTCTTCTGATATGACATGCTCCCCACAGAAGAAAGTCAGCACTGCACACCTGGTGAAGGTCAGAGGCACTTATTTTTCTGTGGCCATTCTTTGCCATGGGATGCAGTGTAACGGAACATCAAAAAAGTCATAGAAATTAATGATATCTGGGTTTAAATTTCTTCTGTGCTATTTTTTAAACAGGCAAATAACTCAGCCTTTAGCAACCCATCTTCTTAACTCTAAAATTAGAATAAAAAATAACTAACACACTAAGCAGGCCCAATAAATGGTAGTGGTCTTGCTTGTGAAGTTCATGGTAGTAGTTGTGGGTTAATATCATTCTTCTTTATTGTAAACTACTAAAGCCATCATTTCATTAAACTGAATATATCACCATAGGCTCATACTGAATTATTAATAGGCCTTCTTACCTGAGAACAGTGTGATATAAGCAGAATTTAGATCACCTGCAAAATAAAGCAGCCTTACTTGTAGTATTCATTCTTATCCGTGCCACTGAAAAATAAAAAAAAAAAGCACAAGTCAGAGATAAACTGGGAGATGGTAAATAATATCAACCTGTGAGCTAAAAAAGCTTAAAAACCATGAGTCCAAGTTTTTCTTGAATTCTTTCAGGAAGGTAAATTAGATGAAAACATCCACAAAGATAAGCAACTGAGGGAAATGACAATAACAAATAAAATGATGCAGATATATTTAACAAATATATTTAAAATTGAACAGCAATTATGATGCAGCAAAAGTCAGATGATTATATTGCATTTCAAAATATTACAAACTCATAAAGACAAAAGTAGGAAAGTATTTACGTCTACAGAATACTTATTATGGTCATTTTGTACACAATTTTCAAATTACATCTAACAATATTTACCAAAATAAGGAAAAACAGTGGGAACTGCATGGACATTATAGTCAGGCTCCTGCATTGGCATGTATACAACACAATTTGTTTCCTGTCCTTGTCTACAAAATCAGGATATGAACATCTGCTTCACAGAACTAGATGTGTTTTAAGCAAAGCAATACACGTGCAATGCATGATGTGGCAGTGTAGATAGGAGCAGCTCTTTCTCTAATTTAAAAGCTATGTATCCTTCAACATTGGTAGGTAGATAAAATAGCCAATTTATTGTATTGAAATACTAGTTTATGGATCCTTTCTTAGCCCACATATCTCTTGCAGGTGTTGGGTAGCTGGACAAGGATTTCTTGAGATGTGCATTGTGTAGGTAGGAATTATGGTGACTTGGTAAATGATAGTATAGAGGATCCATAACTAGCCTCAGTCACTCTATATGCAGGACAGTATATGCTTAGATAAACTTAATAAAAAGATGAGCAGGATAAAAATTCAAGAACAAATGGCACTTTAAGAATAATCCTTAGCAGTGAATCAACTGCCTTAGGAACTAAGGAAAAAACTTTAGAAGGGCACATTGTATGATTGTATGCAAGTAATGAAATTTGGTACTTTGTCCCAGGTAAAGCAAAACTTTGTAATAAACACAATTTGCCAAAAAATAATTTCTATTAGAAATAACACAATGAGAACTAATGAAACTAATGTGAATGCATTGGGTGACTACATTTATAATTCAAAGAAAATTTGAAATAACTGCTAAAGTGTCATAATGGAGCTTTTGGGGGTGAGGTGCATATTGTTCCCAGAAATTCAATATAAAAATGTATTAGGAAACATTGGTTCAATTTCCTGTCATACCTGGTGTCATTGGGGACAAGGATGTACACTCGTGGGTAGAAGTAGACGGCCAAGCTGAGAGCAGAAAGGCTGTTTGTAGGGTGGCAGCCGGACCAGGAATAAGGATGCTTTTTTAATTAGTCCCTCTGGTTACTCAGGATGTTGGTGTGCAACAGAAGATCCAGCTGCTTGCTTTTTTCTGCCCTCAGCACCCTTAGCTAGCAGGGCTGTGAAGCCAGAGCACTGTCCTCAAGGAAAGGGGATGCCCCGTCCTGTGCTATCTGAATTGCCTCATTTGAAATTGCTCAAAGTGATATAGGTGTTTTTGTCCATCATTTATTTTGTAAAGAAAAAGTTTCATTCTACCGAAGCAGTAATGTTTTTAACATTGGGTTTAATTTTTCTAATCCTTTTGCAATGAATCATTTTCAATAAGAAATGCTTTTTCAAGATCTATATAGCAATAACATTTTATTAAACAAGATTTCATACAATTGTCATTGTAAGGAAAGTTTGAACCCACATTTATTTATACCATGTAAATCTATTTTTATGGTAGAAATTATTTTACATCTCTCTTTAGTTCTTCTCACAAAGGATATTTATTCAGCAGCTACTTATTGCTCAGACTGCCATGTATTAAGTAATTGAAACAATTAAGACCTATCTCATTTTCAAATCTCTATAAGCAGAAAATTTTTAAAAATGTAGAAACTGAAAAACGTTTAACAAATATTAGTCTTAACTATAAATCAAATAACTATCATGGTTATTGATCATAATTCTATAGGGTAACATAGCATGTACACCAGAAGGCAACAGACCACAACTTACCTCACACATTCTATACATATAGAAACATACAGAGTTTAATCTGAGAAGCACACATTTGAACTCCAGATTCTGCCCATATGCTAGCCATAAACTTGAAAACTTTATTTTATTTTTTCAGTTTTAATTACCTCACCTATATAGTGGGATGATTGTAGAAGAAAGCCCATGTAGAAATAGCTGACACTTATAAACGTGATGCTGTCAAGCTCTATCGTTGCGGAGGAACACTTGTTCCTTTCCTTCTGTGAAGCTATGTCTTGACAACAAGGCTGAGGGAGAGCGGGTACAAAAACAAAAGGGAACTGTAAAGTGCATTTACATTATCATGTTATATTTTCACTCTCAAGAACTCGTCTGAGAAAGAAGTGCAGTTACCCATTCACAAAAATATCACTCACAGGGCTTTACAGCAAGATCCGCACAGCATATAAAGGCAGATTTTATATTCAAAGTTAAATTAGTAAAATTGCATGCCAAATGGTTAAAATGTGTCCTAGGTCAGGTTCATGTCACACATCATCCATGAATGTAAACTTGAAGAAGCTTAAGAAACCCGTATCCAGTCAGGTGCACAGGACATACCTTACTTACGGTAAGGTAGACCCCTGAAAATCTCTAAAAGTAGCCTTCAGCTCACCTATGTGTTTGAAAAAAATTCAGAAATCTGGCAGGTTTGACAAGTTTCTCAAGACTTTAACTGTTGGCAACAAGTTCAAAAATTTAAATTTTTTTTTTGTAAATTTCTCAAAAACATACCTCCAGGCCACAAATTTGTGTACTCTGAGTATAAGTTAAAAATACACCTGTGACCTGCAGAGAGGTTTAAATAATCAAGGCTCTTCACACTTAAACTGATTTTGTTGTTTGACATCCTACAGATAAAATTATCAGCCAGTGTAATGCTTTCCTTTCCCCAGTGATGTTTTATTGTGATTTCTGTTGAGAGTGTAGGTGTAAAGAGGAGCTAGATGTCATTTCCTTCCTGGCCCTGAACACAGCCTTGAGCATTTGTAAATATTATAGTGTGTTGTAAATGTGATACACAAAATACCCTAAACACAGATTAACTTACTGTCCTTTTTCACATTATTCAGAAAAAATATGCTGTGAATTAAGCAAGTATCCACAAAATGTAATTAGTGATCAAACCAATCTATGAATTGTGGTTTACTTCCATTCCCTCCTTTCGCCTTTCATCCCTCTCTGTCCTGCCCTTCTCTTTCTGTCTCTCTCAAAAGCTTGGATCCACTCAGTCTTGGGTGTGGTCCTTTGGATATATAAACAACCTGCAGAGAAAGAGAAGGCAGTAACGTTTCTTAAGACCAACAGCAAACAGGCTCAGAAAGGCTGAAATATCGACCACAAAAGATTTTAATTACACTGATATTGATTAGGATAATGGCAGTTTAATTATAGAGAAAAGTTCTATCCTCCTGCAACATTGTTTTCTGCATCTGAGAGGTTTCTGAGATAGTCTTTAAATGGAAGAAGTTTTTGTTGATTTACTTGTTTCCTGGAACTTTTCCTAAAAATTAAGCCAAGTATGATAAATCAGATTGAAGCTTGGGAGCATACCAAATGTAGTTATCAACTTAATATTTGATTTGAAATGCTCAGGAGTGTATGCTGTTTATGAAGAGAAACAATGCTAGCTTTTTTTTACTCTGGAAAAGAAAGTTTTGAAAAGATGCAAAGTGCCCTGAGGAATGTTGATTGGAATTCTGTAAGGTATGAGAAGCTTAGAGCACATAAGTAAGGAATTGAACATTTAGGAAACAATTGGAAAGGCTAGCATTGAAATTCAGCTGAGACAAGTAGTAATCAACACACTGAATTCAGAGTGAAAGAGCTGAATATGAAACAAAATATAAAAATGTTCACTAAAGCACAGTGCTTATAGCTTGGGAGGGGCTTGAAAAATCACCTTAGGCATGACACAGGTTATCATAAAATATCAAAAATACTACATTGAATTTGAAATGAGGTAAATATGTTATCATGATAACACAGGTTATCAAAGTACAAAAGATGTAGTTTCTGACTAAACACTTCTTCATATGAAATTTATTTATGCA
>NW_004524834.1:1424030-1425095 GCF_000260255.1 Octodon degus | reverse complement strand
TAGTGATATGCTTATTTCTACAAGAGGCTCCATGGGTTTTATTTGCATAGGAATAATATCTATAACTAATTTGTTGGCTTGGAGATGTACATACCATGCCAAAACATAAATTTGGTCACATAATCAATCACAGTAAAACTTGTAGCTTTGATTGTATATGGAAGAATTCCCCTCCAGAGTGGCAGGCAGAGCACCCTGAATTCCTGAGCCAGAGCATTTTCCAAGGCCGCGCTTGCCTATGAATCCCAGTTCCCACTCCCACCATCACGAGCCAAAGCTCCACTCTCATTTTTCTATTTAGAACACAAACTCATTTGATATCAGTTAGATTCCAATTAGAAAGTGTTTGGAGTAAACTTATTTGTGGCAATTAGCACTAAACTTATTGATTCAGAATAGAAAATAGCTTTATAATATGTGGGAATATCATTTGCCTATTAAGATTCTAAAAATAAAAGTCAATTATTCTCTTGATAATTTTAGTCACAAATAAATAATGAGAAAGTATTCACAGCACAATGTGTGAGAGCAAATATTCATAGCAAACAAGCCAATGTCCCGAAGACCAAATATTGCAAAATGCTACCACAGATGCCCAAAATAAAAAGAGAAATAATACACTACATTAGGATATTTATAAAATCTGATTATGTATTGTATTTAATACCCATAATCCTTCTGTCTTAAAATTTTAAACTGTAATTTAGAGAAGTAATGATAGACAGATGCATAAGAGACTTAGATAAAAGGAGACACTGGACAAGCAACACAGCACAGAAAGCTAAGAATTATGCCATACGTAGTTAAGAGCTATATTAAAATGCAGAATGAACCCCAAGTAGTGACTATCAGAGGGCTGAGTTCTGACTGGAACTCCTTCATTAATTGACATACAATTTTAGGTTAGTCATCAAACCTCTCAAAAATACCCTGCTCCTCTATTAAATGAGAGAGAAAATAATGCCCTACCCCAGTAACATTTTCTGATCATAAATCCAGTGATAGTAGAGCAGTGAGAATAAAGTGAGCATAAATATTTTTAGTATTCATATCACATAATTCATT
>NW_004524834.1:1420817-1421990 GCF_000260255.1 Octodon degus | reverse complement strand
GATGGCACATGCAATGCTTTCTAGTAAGCCCTATTGAAATTCCAAAAGGAAACTTCAACATTGCTATGCTCAGATCCTGTGTCTCAAGAACATTTTATTTCTTTCTTGCTACCCTGGCATTTGCCTTGCATTAAATTGTTTACAAGTGCTTTTCTCCCTATCCAAAATTCCTCTGATTTTGGATCTTTGTTCACTATTGAAGTTCCCACAGCACCTTACAGAGCATTTTTCCTTATAAAACGTGTATTAAATATAAGAATTAATTTAGATGGAGAGATTTGAAGTAGATTGCATTTGAAAAAATGGCACCTTTAAAATAAAAGACGAGGGAGATAGACATCAAATAGGAAAGTGACCAAGATGTGGAAAGAGAAGAAAGAGAGGGGAAGAAAGGCAATGAAAGAAAGGCTTTGGGTTTTATGTACATGCACCATCTCTACATAAGGAATGTGAGCATTAGACTGTGAATATATACTAGTAAAGATATAGAAGAAGAATTGCGTATGTGAAATCTGTGGGAGGCTCTGAACTCTACTCATTATATAGCAGGTCTCCAGCACTTGGTGATCTGTGTCTTCCTAAACTTTTCAGAATTTCTGTAGTACTTAGTGCCTCAATGCCAATATGTAGATGTAATACTTGTTTGAAGACAGTTTTATATAGTTTGCTGATTGTGTAACAATTGTAAGTCTAATATTGTAAAAAGTAAGGCAAGTCTAGAATACACAATTTCAGGCACATGCTTTCCTTACATGTATTTTTATCTGTTTCTATTCAATAACTAAGTTGTGTTTTCTTCTTTGAGACCCATCATGGTATCTACACCATGAATATCTGCTTCTCATAAGAATATCTGGGTGCATGTGCCATCAAAGATACAGGACTGACTCTTAGAATACTGAGGCTTTTTAAAAGAGGGAGCAACATTTATGCAGTTACATCTTGACATTTTAATGCCTCAGAAATGTCACACTTGGTGATGGAAATTACAAAAGAGAAAATGAGAGTAGTAATGGGTCTAGTTGGTCTTATTGTACCAGTGTGATAAGGGATTGAAGAATATATTTAAGATACAAATTCATGCATAATTCTCTAATCACTAATCAGTACAGCAAAACTAAGTGTGATCAGTAAGATAATTTTGACTAAGACACATAAATGATAACAAAGATA
>NW_004524834.1:1414274-1415757 GCF_000260255.1 Octodon degus | reverse complement strand
ATAGATGAAAAATAAAAGCCTTCCTGGTAAAATCAGTGACAATACAAAGATTTTGATGAGCACCACTCCTATTCAACATGCTCTGGAAACATTAGCAAAAGCAATTAGACAAGAAAGAGAAATTAAAGGAAATGAAGATAAAAAAGGAGGAACTATTCACTAAAAATTACCTAGATATAATAGCCAAATTCAGTAGTGTTGCTGGATGCAAAGTCATCACTCAAAAAATCAAGAGATTTCCTGCACAAATAACAAACTCAATGAAAGATTAGTTGGGTGGGGGGGAGCAAAACCTTTCACAATAGTACTGAAGAAAGTGAAACACATAAGAATCAATCTAACAAAAGAAGTAAAAGACTTCTATGTAGAAAACTACAGTACTCTGTAAAGGTGTATTGAAAATTATATCAGAAAATGAAAACATAGCTCTTGTTATGGTTAGAAAGAAAAAAATCAGTGAAAATGGTCATACTTCCAAAACTGCTATACAGATGTAATGCAATTCTGATCAAAATTTCAAAAGCATATTTCACAGAATTACAGAAGAAAACAATCCTAAAATTCATTTGGAACAAAAAGAGATCTAGAAACAAACAATTGTGGGAAACAAAAGCAAAGCAGGGGGGCAGCACAATCCTCTACTTAAAATTATACTATAAAGTTACTGTGAAAAGAAAAATGATAACTAACAAACAAACAAAAGACAGACCCTAAGATAAACAGAACATTAGAAGATTCAGAAACAACTTCATACATATCCAGCCACCTTACCTTTGACAAAGATATGAAACACATTCAGTGAAAAAAAAAGCTTCTTTGACAAATGTCACTGAAAAACTGGCTCAGCACATTTCAAAGACTTGAATGAATGAATCAAAGAGTTTTTTTAAAAAATAAATCATCTATTATCCATATCTTTCACCATGCGCTAAATTCAAAATGGATCAATGACCTAAACATTAAAACAGAAACATTAAATCTGCTGGAAGACAGAATAGGTAAAATTCTTGGTGTAGGCAAAGACTCTAAATAAAACCCTGATCACACAGGAGTCCCCACAAATAATCTACTACTGGGACCTCATATTTTTAAAAAGATTTTGTGCAGCAAGAGAGACCACCAGCAGAGTGAAGAGACAACCTACAATGTGGAAAAATGTTCATCACCTCTTCCTGAGAAAAAAAAGAATTTTAACAAGAACATACAAACAACTTAAAAAAAAAATGGACAACTCAAGTTAAAATTCCCAATCCAAAATTGGGCAACTTAAATAAATACACACTTCTCAAATGAAAAAATACAAACAGCAAATATATGTGTTCGACATTACTGGTAATCAAGAGATACAAATTATAAGAACATCAAGATTCTACCTGAATATGGAAAGGAGCACCATTATCAAGAAACCAATCAATAATAAGTGCTGAAGGGACTGTGTAGAAACAAGAAGGATTCTTCACTTTTGGTGGTAGGGGAAACTGGT
>NW_004524834.1:1408197-1413284 GCF_000260255.1 Octodon degus | reverse complement strand
AAAAAAGGAAGGAAAATATTCCAATTCATGAAATAATGAATGAAAAGTGTAAAATCACTAAAGACCCTGTAGAAATTCAGAAGATCATCAATACCCACTTCAAATATTTTTTGTCTGATAGGCTCACAAACATAGAAAAAATGGACAGATACCTACATGCATATAAATTATAAAGCTGAATCAAAGAGATATAAAAATTTTGAATAACCCACTACCAGTAAATAAAGTTGAAAATGTTATTAAAATCTTACCAACAAAAAAAGTCCATGTCCCAATGGATACAGAGCTAAATTCTATAAGAAATTTAGAGATTTAATCCCAATTCTTTTCAGATTCTTCAATGAAGTTGAAAATGAAGCAATACTCTGAAACTCATTCCTAGAGGTAAGTATTGCCCTGAGAGTACAGCCCAAGGATTGCCCAAACCAGAGAAAGACCCACTCAACAAAAAGACCTACAGGCCAGCAACAACAACAGCAAAAAGAATTACAGGCCAATGTCCCTAATGAATATAGATTCAAATATCCTCAAAAAAAGAGTAGCAAACAGAATGTAACAAATCATTAAGAATATTATACACCATGAGCAAGTGAGGTTCAACCCAGGAATACAAGGATGTTTCAATATTCACAACAGAGGCAAATACAAAAAATCATAATCATCTCAAAAGATTAGGGAAAGTTTCTGACATAGTCCAAAATTCTTCTATAATGAAATTCCTACTGAAAATTGAAATACATTGTCTTTACCTCAACTGGCTAAAAGCCATCTATGAAAAAACAACAGGCAATATTATACTAAAGGGTCAAACTTGAAAGCTTTCACTTTTAAATCAAGAACAAGAGAAAGATGTCCACCATCACCACTCTGATTCAATATAGGTCTGTCAACATTAGCCAAAGGATTTAGACAAGAAAGAGAAATAAAAGGAATAATGATTGCAAAGAAGTGAAAATACCATTATTCACAGATGACATGATACTCTAAACAGAAGATCCCAAAAACCCCAGCAAGAGAAATGTATATTTAGTACCCAAATTCAGTTATGTAACAGTATACAAAGTCAACACAAATATCAATAACATTTCTGTACAAAAACCAATGAGTACATCACAAGGGAAATTAGGGGAACCACACCTTTTACAATAACTTTCAAAAAATGAAATACTTAGGAATTAATCTCACAAAGGAAGTAAAAGATTTATACAGCAAAAATTATAATACTGTGAGAAAAGAGATTGAAGATGATTTCAGAATACAGAAAGATATTCCTTGCTCCTAGAAAAACCAGCATTGTGAGAATGGCCATATTCCCAAAATTGTTTAACAGGTTCAATGATAACTAAATATCATTAGTATGTCTCACAGATCTAGAGAAAACATTCTTAAACTTCATCTGGAACTAGAAAAGATCAGGAATACCCAAATCAATCCTAGGCAACATAGGAAAGGCATGAGACATCACAATCCCTGACATTAAATTATAGCACAAAGCTACCATGATAAAAACAGTATGGTATCTGCATAAAAGCAGATGTGAGGATCAATGGAACAGATTAGAAGATGCAGACACAATTAAAAACACATTCAGCCACCTTATCTTAGACAAATGGCCAAGCATATTCCCTGGAACAGAAAGAGCCTCTTTAATAAATGGTGCTGGACAAACTGGCTTTCCATATGCCAAAATTAAAATTAGACACATGTATATCACCATGCACTAAACTGTAGTCAGAAATTTAAATATTAAAACAGAAACACTCAGTCTTCTGGAGGAGAAATTAGGTGGGAATATTTCAGACAAAGAAATAGGTAAAGAGTCCATGAACAGAAAACAAACTGCATGAAAAATAATTCAAAAAATAAACAATTAGTTCTCATCTTTTTGAAACATTTTTGTACATCAAAAAATCACAAGTGGACCTAAATACAAAACAAAAAAAAAAAAGAAAAAATGGGGGGGGCAGGAGATGGCTCAGTGGAATAAGCACTTCCCTGGCAAGCACAAGGGTCTGAGTTCAATACCCGGTTCTGGAAAAAAAAAATCAGCAGTGGAGTAAAAAGAAAACCCATAAATTGGGAAAAAATACAGCCAACTGTCCTTTAGATAAAGGACTTCTAGCCAGAACATATAAAGTAATTTTAAAAAATCAGGCCACTGGAATTCAAAGACCCAATGCAAAACTTGCATCTGAAATGAATACTCACTTCTTAGATGAAAAAATACAAATGACAAATAAATATATAAAAATGTTCATCATCATTGGTCATTCAAGAATTGTAAATTAAAACAACACTGAGATTCCATTTCACTATATTAAGGAATGTCTGTCATCAAGAAGTCAACCAATTACAAATACTGGAGGGGCTGTTGGGAAACAGAATCACTTCTCCACTGTTGTGAGAATGTAGACTGGTACAACCACTATGAAATCAGTGAGTAGATTCCTCAAAAAACTAGGATTAATGGTCCCATTGAACTCCCTATTTCCCACCTGGATAATTTTCCAAAAGAACTGAAACACAATACCACAGTAATATGGCATCCATGTTTATAGCAGTACAATTTGTTATAGCTACATCTTGGAAAACAACTCAAATGCCCATCAACTGAGGAACGAATAAAAGATATCTGGTAATTTACATAATGGAGTACTACTCAGCTATTAAAAAGCTAAACTTGAGGTATTTATAGGTGAATTGGTGCTACTAGAGACCATACACAAAAGTCAAATAAATAGGACCTTCATGTATAACTATAATGTCTCACTAGTAAATAAAGTTACTAGTGTAAGAACTTGAAATAGTAAATAGAATCCAAAAGGTAAATAGATACTGTGAAAAGGAAAGATACTGTTGAAAGGAAAGAACAACTGAGATGAGGGAAAGGAGGAAAGAAAGAGAGAAGAAATGGAAAAAAATACACATTATACACTAGATAGCTTAGATAATTTTACTGTTGATTTCTGAAGGTAAATTGGAATGTGCAATTAATGCTTAAATTTTTCTTGTTTCTTTTTATAATTTTTGACCAGTTTTATGGGCTTAGATCTGATAATCAAAACAACCAAGGTGAAGAGAACAAAATGCAATGAAACAACTATTATTGGATTCCTATAATTTTGTTTAGTGAAATTCAATATCATTCCTAATGTGCTTTTTAAAAAACTATTTATTATATTCTCTTTAACAAATTAAAAAGTACTTTTTTATAGTTAACCAGGAATCAGAGAAGCCACTTTCAGAATTCACTAATACTTTTAGGTTTCTATGCATTCTTTTGTAATTTTAAACATTCACAAATGGACCTTAGTAAAAACAAAGTATGTACTAAATTATTTCATTAATATCCTAATCAGATTTGGAAATAATAATTTCCACATGTAAATAATTCAAGTATACTTCAAAGTACTTGAAGGACACTAAAAGAAAGCATGCCAATATCTTCTCAAATGGGCTTCTAGGAAGGTGGTGTGAGGTGAAACATAAAATGGTATTACTTGCATGTCCGATCCATCAACATCAAACTCATTTAGAAAAAAAAGAGTAAGGAAAAAATTTCTGGATGTCAACAGAACTCAAATGAAATCCTATTAATTTTTTCCTTGATATTGTATTTCTGGGCACAGAGGGAAGGTATAGGACCGTGTGGCATTCACCTTAAACTGATTTTCAGGGACACTAGCAGCTGCCCCTCGCCACAAGTTACCTCTTTTCAGATGTTAGCATGGCAATGGTTAAGACAGTGTAAAATAATCATGTTCTTGTCTTCTGTTAAGTCCTTGCTACTTTGCAAATTCATTTCTCTTGTTTTCCTCTTCAGAGACAGAGAACAGCTGGCTGTCATCCTCCAAATGTTGTAACAATTCCTCATATATTTGAAGATAGTAATTAAGTCATCCTCTGAGGGTTCCCTTTTTGAGAAACTCAAATTCCTGTTTTATAAAAATTATCAAAAAAATTTGCCACCACTGTGGATGTAAAATTGTTATTACAAAGACTTTCTCTGTAAATTCTTGTTTCTCTAAATACTCTTCCAGAAGCAAAGAAGAATATTGCCTTGATCAACCTGTGATTCAGCTGTGTGGCCTTATCCTCTTTTCCACACATCACCAGTGAACTTGGCTTCTCCATCAATGTCCCACCAACACTTAGCAGCAGTTCTCATGTAAACTAAAGTGACTCTGACCCACACTTTCACTCTACCTCCACTTCCTCACATTTTAAAGAGAGAAAACACGAGAAGCAGATTGTTCAGCAGCCCCAAGAGTGCAGCTCCAAATATTACTTAACCAAATGTACCATTATCAGCTGAGTGATCTGTCCATAAAGTATCAGTATAGTAATAAAATGTTATGACAACTCAAGACCTGTTAGCACTCATTGAATAGAAATATGGAAGAAAAAATCAGATGCTCCTCACCGTGTGATCCTGGGCAAGGTACTTATCTCACATTTTCTTCATCTCCAATATGGATGTTATAGGAACCCATATAGTGCTTTTGCATTTAAGCAAAGGAGCTCTCTAGAGTTTTAACACAAAAAGGAGTAACTCTCATGGCAAGCATTACAAGTAGTAATGCAAACTTTCAAGGACAACATCTTAAGGAAGGATTATCCCACACACAGAGCAAGTCTGCACAGCTGTGCTATTTCACTTCCTGTGTGAAGTGTAAACATATTCATTTAGAGACAAGTATTCTCAATCTCAATGACTTTGAGTAGTTTACAACAGAATTTTCTTTGAAAGACAAACTGTATATATTTTTGGATTGTATTATTTCTCACTGGTAAAAAGAGGATAACCCTAATCTCGGGAAGATTTGACATGCCAATTTATCTGTAAAGTATATCTAGAAGATTAACTCAACAACACTTTGCTTTGAATAAAGTAAGACAATTACTCTTCCTGAAAACAGTACATAGCCAGTAAGAAAAACATTGAATTTTCTTATATGAATATTATTCAACTGTTCATATTCATTTTCTTTTCTCTCTTCTCTTAGTTTTCTTGTCTTTCTCTGTCTCTGTCTTTCTCTCTGTGTCTGTTTGTGACTGTCTATGTCTCTCTCTTTCTGTCTCTCTCT
>NW_004524834.1:1379536-1408002 GCF_000260255.1 Octodon degus | reverse complement strand
TGTCTCACTGTCTCTTTCTCTGGAAAAACACTCCACTCACACAAAGAGGTTAATAAATAGTTATTTGAGAATCCTTTGGCATCAACTCAATCCAAGTCAGTAGATGATTCTCAGAAGTTCATGATTCTAAATGATTCATTTGTTTTGTGTGGTTTGTAGATAAAAATTTGATGATCAATCCAGTAAACAATTTCACTTAATTAAGTGAAAAGTCCTCTTGTAGGAAATATTTCTGTTAGAAAAAAAAGGGAAAATTAATTTTCTAAGAAGGCAAAAAATGTCTTAGTCAACTACCAGACAAAACATTTTTCTTTAGAAATACTATCTCTAAAGTAAGCATCTAAAATGCCAAATGGCCCAGGGAGATAGCTCAGTAGAAGATGTGCTTGCCTGGCAAGCACAGGGTCCTGAGTTCAACCTCTGGTCCTGCAAAAAACAAAACAAAACAAAAAACGCCAAACACTGAAAATCATTACTTACCTAGAAAGTGTATGCTTTTGCCTTATAAATGCAGGGAAGATGAAATAGTGTGCATATAAGGTATTTGTGAAGTGTGGAAGGTATGGAGAAACTACATATTTAAATATTTTTAAGTGTCAGTATTATTAATCTTCTACTTGCTAATTTATTTTATATTTCGGTTCCATTTTTAACATAAAATCTTAATATCATTTAAACAAGTTGTGTTTATGAAACAATCCACTCCAAAATGGCCAATGTGGGTCATCACCCTGAAAATGAACTGCTGAAACAAATGAATATAGATTGGTTTAAAAAATCATGGCATGAATTAATAAACTAGAAGCATCTTCCTGAAGTACTTTAGTAGCATTTTCCTCCTGTCTGTGGCAGTAGTTATTTCATTTAAAAAGCAAAGTAAAAATATATTTATTTTTACTTAACATTTAATAATCAGTGTTCCACGGGATCTCAATTTTTCAAATGTCGCCAGACTTCTTTGTAGTACCATTTGGGTCACATTCCTCTCCCTTTGCCTTCCCAGAACTGCATGCATGAGGCAGCATAAGTCTTTCAAATCCACAATCCTGAGCTTTTCTAAGCAACATTATTCATAAAGATTTTTATTTCTGCAGAAGTTCAATATACCAGATTGCTAAATTTGAAAGGAAATGTATTGCTACAACAACAAAAGCATAATTAGATATAATATTCTAGAACAATTAGAACTGTTTACTTCTTTCAGGTTATGGATTTTCCAAATAAAAGCCCTGGGTGAATTAATTGTAAAATAAATATACAATCAAGCAAATAATATTTATAATTCTGAAACTAGCATATAATAAAAATGAAAATGTCTAATCCAAAGAAACTGGAAACTGGAAATAAATTTGTGGTTGACAAACATGATAATCTGGTGGCCAGCATCTCCTGTTTCCAAGGTTTGAATATATCCTATAAAAGATACACACAGTGGATTAAATATAAGCATCATATGAAAAATTAGGCAGGTGGAGGAATACAGAAAAGGTGCTTGGGAAGCACTTCAGGGGCTGTAGGTAAGTAGAGAGAAAAGACAGAAATGAAAAAAGTATCAGACTACTCAAAAGTCTATTTGATTTTTTTGTTCAACATCTGTTGATCATCATTGTTAGCAAGTAACTTGAAGCTGTGATCCTGATTTGACATTTAATTAAAATACAGTTCTCTTTTAATAGTATAGTAAACATGTTACAATTCTGTATGTAAATAACATCAACAGATGAAGGATAAAAAAAATCAAAACTAAGCACTAAGAAGTTTTCAAATAGGCAAAAAGTGAAGCAAGTACAGAAAAGCAATAATTAAACTCGCCTTCCTGTTTATTGTTATTGTGACTTTTATTAAGCATTTGTTCTAGTCCAAACATTATTTTCTTTCTTCTTGTCCTGCCAAAGAGAAAAATAAATAGAAACAGTATTATGTCTTTCCTATCTTTAATACCAGATTCCAATTTGCTCCTCAATACCAATTGCATCACTCCAAGAGCTAAAACTTTTCTTTGATTTTGTCTCCTTTAACTCCTTGTATATATTTTTATCCATAGATTAAACTAAAATGCCAGGTAATTACATGCAAGCTATCTACGGAGTCATTTGGCATCTGAGATAGATTCTACTAGTCAACTTATGCAGCTTCTTTCAAAATTGCTGTAATTTCTATGAACACTAACCGATACTACTTCATAGATGTGTTAAACCTCCTAAGATTTATTACCATGCATATATTTTCTTAGATATTTGTATGAATATGCATGTAAAAATGAGGAAATATTCATACAATTTTTGTAATGTTTAGACTTCTTTTGAAATTCAAAGTAAGTTTATCATTGTAATGGTTAGTGTAATAAATAAAAGTTACAACAGAAGTTTATACTCCTCAAGTAGAGAAGACTTACTAACAGAAGAATGACCATATCTCCTTTCCCTCTCCTAGAAATAGGAAAAAATATTCCTCATCTCCTGTGAAATAGTTTCACCAAAACCTCCACTTGTTTTTGTCTTGCTATAATGTATCACTGTGTAGTTCTGCAATTCCAGAGTAAGGAAACTGCAAAGTAATGTAAGCATCTAAAAGATAAATTCCTGCAGTAGCAGCACTCAGATATACAAGTGAAATGTGCCCTCATCAATTCAGAAATGGGCAAGAAATACAGGTGTTTTGAGCAAGTCTAGCCAGCTCCATCTCCGTCCACATGCCTACCCTCACCTGCACCACCTGGCAAGCAAAGGTTTCCACAGAAGCCTCCATGGATTTGGAGAAAAGCGAAGCAGCTGGCACTTCTTCAGGCTCCTGGTTCTTCTAAAAGCACAGTCTATTCTATTTCCTTGCACTATTACTCTCTCCAAAACAAGCAGACTTTAGAAATCTAAAATTGCTGCATTTGGTAACTCTAAGGGTGAAAGAACCACCTTGTCATTTGCATGTGTCTCAGAGATGTGTGGAGAGTCTGCACAGTCAGTAGCAAGAGGAGAGGCTCGTTGAATTTGGCGAATCTATTCCTGAGCTAGCCGAACATTCAGAAAGAAGAATACTGAAAGAGCCAAAAGAAAGGATTTTCTTTTCTCCAAGACAAGCAGAAGGAAAGCAAAGCCAGGACTACAGCCTCCTCAGCAGTTAGGCACACCCTATTTGAATTGAGGAGGTGTGCCAATGCCAGAAATATAAAACAGAATGAATTCTAAGATTTAAGAAAAGGATGAGATTTGGCTAAATTATTATTTCTGCCTTTCTGCACATCCAACCCACTTTAATTTAAGCAGCTCATATCTGTTGTTTCATATGAAGTCAAGAGGAAAACTTTGCTGAACCAATGCTGAGCAACTCTAGGCTGGAAAGTAGGCCCACGTGCTAGTGGAAGTGAGGGGAAAGCACAGGGCAGACCAGATGGGCAGTCTAGTGCTCAGACCCCTGCAATTCTACCCTGAATATGTCCATTTCTGTTACAGAGGAAACAGACAAAGAAGATGTAAAATGGTTACAGAGTATGTAAATAAAGGAAAAAATCATTCTGAATCCCACTTTATCAAACTCCAACTACTGTGTGACCCTACTTTCATCTTTAGGACATCAAGATACTGTAGTTTGCATTCTTTAGGGCATCATCACTTATGACTTAAAAGTTTTTTTGCTTATAAAAACATTAACTTGTTCTTTCATAAAATATATAAGGCTATACTTTTAAAGATAGGGTTGATATTCTATGTCAAAGAAAGCTGGAGCATGACCTACTCTACTCACTGCACTAAAACGTTGTATTAACTGAGTTCTGGCATCATTGATCTCATCTAATGCTCATATCTGGCACTAACAAAATGATGGAAGGAAAACACTATGTTCATAGTGCCATTTTTAAAAATGTGTATACATAATTTCTGAAGGCATATTGATGTATGGTAATCCCTCAGCTTAAAAGAAGAAATTCTCTCTTTGGAAGTTCCATCTCTACTAATCTTACTCAGAAGTCTTGCTGCCAACATTTTGCATTTCCCATCCAAGTTTTTATTCCCATTTATAAATGAATATTTCAGAATGATTTATCAAAAGCTGCTTAATTCTGAGTCCAATCTTGCCTGAAAATATAGGCAGCATAAATTTTCAAAGACCCCTGGGGTATTTCCCAGTTTAGCCTGACTTCTAGTTGAAAACCTTTTGTGAGTTAGCTCTCGTTATTTTCATCAATACTCAGGGATAAGACAGAGGTTTGATTCTTATTGTCTCTAGTCCCTTCAGAAGAATTGTGAGATTTGTCAGAGTATTTTGTTTTTTTAAAATTGAAAAAAAAATCACAGGATATTTACTTTCCTCAGGATGTCAGTATTATATCCACACCTGATTAATCTGTGCAATTCTTTTATTTTATATCATTAGGCTCTGTATAAACAAGAGGTCAATTGATACCACTTTTTCCCAAAGGTTAGATTAAATGTGGAGCTGTTGGCAAAAAAATGGACAAAGTCTCCTTTGGTCAAACTGTCCAAGCTACTGCTGGTAGAGAAGAAACAAAGTCTCAGAAGCAGTTAGACATTGCAGGGCCCAGTGAGGGGTTGAAGAGGAAACAAGTAAGCATAAAATGAAACCTGAATAATTCACACAATTCAGCTACATAAAGCACTGGTAAACCCACAATGAAGGACATATATCTGTAAGGATATATATTTCACATGGTATCTCCATATTAAAAGCAAGCTACTAGATATATATATATATATATATATATATATATATATCCTTAAGGTTATTGCTGATAGCGAGACAAGCAGCAAAAAATCAAGACAATAGGTTATCAAATCCATAAGTCTGCAAATTTAACTAATTGTATGTTGAAAATAGGAAGAAAACTTCACTTTTATGAAATATGTACAGGCTTCTCTTTCTGCTAATTATTCACTGAAATGCAATGTAGCAACTATTTATATACCACTTAGATAGCATTAAGCATAAGTAATCTGAAGATTAAAGTATAGATTAAAGACTGGGCATGGTGGCACATGCCTGGAATCCCAGCTCTTGGGAGGCTGAAAACAGGCAGATCACTACAAGTCCAATGTAGTAGTGAGACCCTGAACACCTTGTAGACACTTCCCTAAAAAAATACAAATAAATAAATAAATATAAATAAAAAAATAATAAATAAAAAATAAAGTATAGATTATTATGTGCATAGATTATATGCAAATACAATGTCATTTTACTTCAGGAGCTTGAGTATCTATAAATGTTGCTAATCATGAAGGTCATGGAACCAGTCTTCCGCAGATACCGAGGAGTGCCTCCACATAAGAGTGACTTGTTAATCAGTTCTGTGTTAAAGTTGTGCTTTGATTGGCCACATTGGTTTTTCTAAAGCTAACAAATTTTTTTCTTTGAAAAATAATGATATCACTATTGCCTTTCACCTTATTCACTAATGATAGAAAAGCAACTCTGTATTACAGAATATATGAGCATACCTGGATTAAATAAGCATTATTAAATAATATAGAACATACCTTGTACCTACAATTTGGACCTGAACTTCAGCCCTTTGAAAATGTCAGTTGTGCATAGGTTATAATTGTAGTCACATTTCAGATCCTTTATTTGTTAATATGACTGCAGTTATTGAACTGGGTGTAGTTTATATCCTAAGGCATTATATGTCAGCATATTTTCAAAAGATAGAAATGGAAATGAAATGGAGGCTATAAAGAAATTATAAATAAATATTATGAAAGATAAATGCAATATAGCCTTATATTATTTTGTATATCTGTCACAGCAGAAGACTTTTCCAGATCATGATTGTCCTATTAATTAAATATTTTGATATTTTCTTTTTAAAATCTTCCTAGAGTTGCTTTTAACTGCTTACCATGGTTAACAGTATATACTGTAGATTCTATTCTATGTTTCAAATTTGTTTGGAATTGTCTTCATAAAACAAAGTCGCCGAAAGGAGATCATCAAGCTTTAAAACCACATGTAATCTCCTAGAGCTTGAAAAAGCAGATTTTCTGTCTGTTTGTGAGTATGGAGCCTGCAGAATGCAGTGCTGGGGTACTAACTGCTCAGCACAGACAGGAGAGAAGTATCTACATAGACTATGAAGAAGCGAGCAAAATATCACATCTTAAGGCAAAAAAAGAAATTAAAGTACATCAAAATGGTATATATGGAGCTGGTGAGATAGCTCAGCATACTAAAGTGCCTGCTTTAGAACGCACAGGGACCGGGGTCGATCCCTGAAACTACACGTGGCACCGGCCCAACCTCCTGGGGCGTGCTGAGCAGGGGATTGAGTCCAGGAGTTGTGGAGCACACCTGTAATCCCAGCGCTGGGGAGGCTGAAAACAGGAGGACCTACAAGTCTGAGCTGCGTAGTGAGACCCTGTACCACATACATAAATGAAAATAAAAAATGATATATTGATACACAGTAGCTCAGAGGATTAAAGTGCCTGCAAGCAGGACTTGGGCGGGGGGGCTGTTGATCCCCCGGGGCCTGCCGTGCCTGCCCCACCCCCTGGGTGCACAGAGACAGCAATTGAGACTGAGCCGTATTGCGCGCCTGTAATCCCTGCTCTTGGGAGGCTGTAAACAGGCAGATCACTACAAGTCCAATATAGTAGTGTGTCCCTGAACACCTTGTAGACCCTAAAATACAAACAAACAAACAAATAAGTAAATAAAATAAAACTGAAATATATATGAAGACATAATTTTCCCTATAAGTTTTTAGTCCTCATTGCCTTGTTCTGACATGACCTATACTGTTATAGTGCTATATTCTTATATTTAAACTTCTCCTGTTTATTCTCACAGAAACTTGAGGTTTCACTGCTGACAAATAAGTACAAACCAGTGGCCAAGCATACCTCCCAGCTTGGTCCAAGCCACACCTAAGCCTGGACACCGAGACAGGTCCTGAGAATTAATGATAACGGCAGGCAAAGGGTGTGCTGTCAACAGCTTCACTTCATGAAGACAGGAGGCAGCGTCCACGCAAATGTGGTAGTCAAAGGAAAGGCTTCCTGAGAAGAAAGCTGCAGGACCTCACTATTCCAGGCTTCCATGGCCTTGGAGCAGTTGCTGTCTCTTGCTGCAGTGTGCTGCCTACCCCCCTCTTCCTCCTCTGGCCCTCATCATGTGAGTGAGGAGTTCCTGCCACAAGCATGGTGGTCCCAGTCTTTTGTCTTCCTTCCACCTCACAACTGCCTGTTTCCTCCTCCACAAGCTTCCCACATCTTCACAGGCCCTGGCTGTCAGTGTGCCAGGCAACACTTACCATTTAAAGAATCCTTTTAATATGTGTTTGCCAATACAGAAGTAAATGTCAAAAGACAAAAATTTAGGCAAAATTTTACTGAACATTTGAAAGAAGGGCTGGCAAGACAGCTCAGCAGACTAGTCGCCTGGTTAGGCAAGCTCAGGGACCAGGGTTCAATCCCGGGCACCACATGCTGAGCTGGTCCCACCCCAAAATGAACTGAGGCAGCCACCAAGACCCAGGCATGGTGGTGCATGCCTGTAACCCCAGCACTGGGGAGGCTGAAAACAGGAAGATCAATCATGATGAGTCCAAGCTGCGTACTGAGACCCTGTAACAAATACATAAATTAGAAAAAAAAAAAAAATGGAAAGAGATTTCAGTTCAATTTAGAATAGCACCTAATTCATCCCTGCTGATTTTTTTCATTCAGTTTGGCAAGGTTAATTTGCATCTCATATTACATCACTCTACTTACTTGGCGAAATATAAAAATAAATTGTACTTCACCTTTGAAGAGTGATAAGTATGTTTTTGTCACTTCAATGAAAAAATCTTAGTAACTCCCTCATGCCTGGGGCTTTCTGAGTTAAGGGCCTTTCACCTTCATGACAGAAGCGTTATAACCATACTTCACCGGTGAGGCACTCTGTAATTGTGAATACAAGGCAGGGTGTCAGTTCCTCTTGGAAAAATATTTACCACTAGATGTTGCAAGAATTATCTCTTAAGCTTTCATGTTGCTGATTCTTTAAAGGGATGCTCTTTTTTCCAGACACTATTTTGGGAATTGAGGAACCCAAGAATCAACTGAGCATGAAAAGCACACAGAGCCAGGGATATAGCTCAGCAGCATAAACACCTGCCCAGCAAGTCAAGGTCCTGAGTTTGAACCCCAGTGCTGCAAAAAATTAATTAATAAATGTAAAACACACATGCACACACAAACATACAAGTAGACAGACATAGATGTATGTATATAGATATAGATATAGAAGACACAGATATAGATAAGTAGTATGTTTACGTACAGAGAGGTACAATATACATCCATATGTGATACTCGACATAATGTACATACATAGAGGCATAACTGGTTTCAATATGCTGCTACATGAGCATCATATATGGCCTGACAGTGACCCACGTCATTAGCAAAACCCTATTCCCTTTTGATAGTTCTCCAAAGAATAACAGGCAGCTACCTTTGAATGTCTTTAACACTAAGCACAAATTTATAATTATTTCTTAGTACATCTTAGTTATATATTGCTGTATTTTATCAATAACAAATGAAGTACAGTTGCTGTTTATATTATGTTTTCATCTTTCTTTCCCTAAAATCCACTTAACTTACCTTAGTATTTACACTGAAAACAGAGAGAAAGGACTTCAGTGTGAGATGGATCAGCATTAAGTTGTATTTTTTTTTTTTTGAATGGTACCAGGAATTGAAGTCAGGACCTTGCGCTTGCCAACCTAGTGCTTATCCTGGCCCCAAAAAGTGATTTTTTTGTGGTACTGAGAATTAAACTTAGGACCTTCCACTTGCCAGGCAAGCATCAACTTCTAAAGAATAGCTCTACCCATGTTTGCTACCTATTTGTCTATACTTCAGTGTTCTTATCTTAGAAATTTGACTAAAAATAGTTTCCAAAATATGTAGTTAAATTATTTACACTTATAATGCACAAACTAGCACATAATGTCACTAATATTTTAATCATCACACTGTTCCTCAAGATAGTATGATGATTCATATACTGCAGATCTCTTAAAGCAAATAGGATTTCAGGGCTAGGGAGAGAATCCAGAGGCCTAAGTGACTCCCTGGCAAGCACAAGGTTCTGAGTTCAATCCCTCATACAAAAAACAAAACAAACAAAAAAAGGAGAAACAAAAATTAGTTATACTTTCAAAGAGATAAACCTCCTGTCAGAGCCAAAATGTACCAATCTAAATATTTATAGATTTAATACAATAATTCCAAATAAACAAATAGAAAAATAAAATTAGAAAGTATGTGAAATTTGGAAGTATTTTGAGCTAAAAGAAAGCACAGTGTAAAATAAGCTTTTCTTTTGGAGGGTTAACAACCTAAGTTTGCAGACCAAAAATTGGAGAAAAAGAAGGGCTTCAAGGAAAGCCAACATTTTTGCCATAGCCTTTCAAGGTCAGTGAAGACTCAGGACATGGGAGAATGTACTGTACTTTAACATCATGTAATTCAGTTGTGTCCCAAATTTTCTGATCAAGGAGATTATGGGCCACAGAGGAAAGTGATTGATGATGTGGAGTGTGCCTAAGGAGAGTCACATGGAGAGGAAACATTCTCTCAGGCTTTCACAGAGTGCAAATTGGTCAAGCAAAGGCATAACTCATCCGGCTGACACTGACAAAGGATCTACAAACTGCGGTACAGGGTTTCAGGATAAATCCTGAGGGGATTTGACTGATCTTATCAGATACAGAAGTTACATTTCTTGTTATACAGGTCTTGCTTTATCTTGGTCTTAACCATCCAGAAGAAAAGTATAAAAACGAAGTAGAAAATGCAAAGCCATATTAATATGCTGAGCTATAGTATGCTCAAGTCAACAACTTCTGACATTGCAGATACAATGACATACAGATATCCTGTTACTATTATAGACTACTGGTCTATATTGGAATATTTTGCTGAATTCATGCACCTACAATATTTAAATGACAATGGAATACCCATCTCTGACAAAACTAACTAAAAAAGGGGAATACAAATGAAGGATCATTTTGTATCTGTATATTCAAAATAGGATAGATATATAGCTACTTTCTCTTAATTCAATGAATAGAGAGATTTGTTCTAATAGTGTATGTGGACAGGATATCATGTCTGCATCTTGTATAATGAATAACCACTATGAAGACAACAATATGCAATGTATTAATTATTGAAAATGCCCTACTAATCAGTTTTGAAGCTGTCTCATTGCTATTTGTCTCTCAACAAAGTTATTTATTATTTTAATAAAATTATTTTAAAAAATTGTGGGAGGTAGCAAAGTAATACTTACATGACATACATAATATTTAATAGCATGAAATAGAGTGGAATAAACCAAAAAATAATAAATGAAGTTGAAATGTAAGCAAAAACATTTTTTTATTTACATACAGAATAATTTACAAATTGGGAGAGACCAGTTTCAGAAGTGCTGGGATTACTGGTGTGCCACTCTACCCTGCAAAGGACTGTGATTTTAAAGGGAGAAGGGACAAGTAGGATAAGGTTAAAGAACTTGTTCTGCAAACTTTTTTTGATTAGGGCATTAGTAACACAAGTTTTTTTTTTTTTTTTGAACACAGTTTGTTAGTGTTGAGTGTTGTTTCATACATTATAATGTGCGTCTGCTTGTGAGAGTACGATTGCCTACGATTATCTATGAACAGCAGGTCTCATGAAATGGCAAGTCAGTAGCTGTCCCATGTTTGGGAATTGTTGTACTGTGGAGTCTAGTCTTGCAAGCAAGCTCCTTATTGAACAGCATTCTTTATCTGGAAATTAAAGACTGAAGGACTTGTGAAGCAGACTACAGCCTATCACATGTGATAACTGAGAGTCACTGAGAATTTTTCTTTCATTTGGTTGAACTGTAGCCATCTTAGTTTTGCTTTATAAGGTAGCTACTATGATTATCCTTATGTAAAATGAAGACAATGCCAGCTTGTCAACAATGACAGCATGCTCATTGGTGATTGTCTGGTGGCATAAGGAGGAGTTTCAGGAACTATTGGAGGGATCAAACGACTCAAGTACAAAGAAACTTTGAGAATGATATGTGCCTCATCTAGATGGTGATGTTGATTTTGCAAGTCAATACATCTGCAGGAATTTATTGAATTGAACACTTAAAGTTTGTACAACTTACACCAATTACACCACAGTAAAGCTATTTTAAAGACACATAGCTGCACAAGAAAGAGGTCATGTCTTACTTTATTGCTTGATATATGCCCCTTAGAAATGCCAGGGGAAGTGGCTAGAACAGCTTGGTGTCTCAAGAAAATAGAGCCAGATTTAAAGGGAGAGCAGGAGAGATTAACCTGTTTCCTTGTAAGTCTCATACTATTTGATTCCAAAAATCCATCTATAATGTATTGGTTTTTGGTAAATAAAATATCTAATTAAAAAAGGACAAGTCTAATTTTCTTTAAAATTCTAAAATTTTCCAGACAAGGAGTTCTTATGCACTACAAAGATGGAAAGCCATATTATCATGATAATATCCACAATCATATTGATAAATAGTGGGTATGATTGCATAAAATAAATTAAATTGCATTATCTGACTGTCAGGGTCATTGATTGTTTCCTCTATTATTTATTGCAATTTTGTGGTACCACAGGACTATTCTTTTCCCCCAAAATGATAATTCTTAAAACATTAGAGAATTTCCGCTAACTCCCAAAGAACTGTCAATAAATTGATAGAAAAGCTGCATTTGTATACTTCCTGGAAATTCCTCAAATCTGTAAAATGTGTCGTTAGTTCACAAAATTCTGTTAGATGCTATGAGAAAGGGAATTAAGCTCAATGTATGGACAAAAAAGGCAGTATCATACTAAGACAGTGTAAGCTCAGATCACAGTAGTTTTCAGTGGTGACCTTTAAAATACCTGACTATCACCCTCATATACCAGGGACCTGGGTTGCCATTGGCTGCTCTGTAATGTCTGTGAACCTTAATTTCTCTATTATATAATGAAGACATTAGGCTAGTTATCTGCAGTAATTTTGTTTTCTTTCTTGTTCTTTTTTTTTAGACAGAGTCTTGCTATGTAGCAAAGGATGACCATGACATGCATGATGTTCCTCCTGCCTCAGCCTCCTGAGAGCTGGGATTATAGGCATGTACAACCATTTCCAGCTCAGCTTTAGGTACGTTTACTCCATGATCTTATAACCAAATTCTATGTTTCATGGAATCTAAAATGTTGATTGCAAGATATATTATTTACAATAAAGGAAAATATTGCAAATTTAATATTTTATTTTTCTCTTAGAATTTTCATTATCAATTTATGGATATAATATTTAAAAACTTATTTAGTAAGTCCAATAAAAATATGGTGTGTACTTAAACATAAAAAATGTTGGGATGGTAACATAGCTAAGTGGCCCAAGTGCCTGCCTGGCAAGCGCAAGGTCCTGACTTCAATCCACAGTACCAAAAAAGAAAAAAGTAAAATATACATTGTGATTAATCTCTTTCAAAATTCTCCACCTCATTTCTAGCACATTTATCCCACTCTTTTTGTTACTTTCTGAAGTAGTTCTAGAAATGCTGTTTCTCAAGTATCTTTAATTCTGTTGTTGTGGCTGTCATGGTTTCCTGAACTAATTAAAAACGTTTACCTTTCATAGTTATCCTGAATCTGGGAAAGAGCCAAAACACACAGTGCCTGATCTGAAAAATAACATGGATAATAACCACATTTTAATACTTCTCATTTCCATTGCATAGTAGCATTCATTGTATTTTTTTCATAACTTGTAAAGATGCTCATGGAAAAGGATGCCCAGAACTGCTTCAGGAAGTTGTGAGACTGATGGAAAAAGTTGTGCTTTGGGGAATGGGAAATATTTTGACAGAGATAAATGGCAATGTGTTCCAATGTAATAAATTTCTCAATTGCAAATACTCACTATACTTTAGACCACTTCTTGTAGAAATAGCTTGCAAGGCAGACGATTAGACCATCTTCCCAGCCTCACTTCTTGTAGATATAGCTCTTGTAGATACAGTATTCTTGTTCTTACATTTGAAATACAAGAGTAAATGAAATATGTGTTTAAAGGTTCTTACAACTTGATTTTCAGAACTTGACTCTTCTGGATTACTTTTCTTCAAGAGCTTGGAAAACAGAACTTCTTAAAAGTGTCCTTTACTATTGTTTCCAGGATTCCCCTCCAAGCAGCTTGTGTCTACCCTTCAGGATTTCTTTTGAGAGTTTCAGACCAACAATCTCATGTTTCTTTTTTCTTAAGAGGCCCTTAAATGATAGATTGATTTATATATTAAGGATTTGTACTTTTCCACTTATACCACCAAGCATGGATATGCAAGGGCAGCAACAACCATTGTAAAACATTTACCACTCACCTTAGCTGGAAAGTGCTTTAACTTCAGAGATGCTAAATATAGAGACTGTAGTAGGAGAGTAGTACAGTCATCTGGGAACTGCTGAGATGTAACAATAGCATTGAAGAGCCAGTGAAGTAAATGAATGATTGATGTGGTACTTTTGAGCCGCTGTACTAATTAAATTAAGAATGGATGAGGACGTAAACCCTGAACCATTCCTCAATCTCTCTTCCTTCCCTCTGGTCCCTTACTCTGTCTCCCTCTCCTTTTCTCTGTTTCTTCCTCTTCTCTTGCTTCCTCTTTCTTGCTGGAGTGCAAACATATTTTACATAAACCATTAGGATCTGTGCAAACAATATGCATAATATTGAAAGGAACTTTTTCAAATTTGGGTAACCTATTATAATGTATATAATTATACATTAAGTCATTCAACTGCAAATATACCCTGATTCAAAGACAGATTTGGAAGGACAAGCAAATTCTACCTCACCATCATCATCCTTTTCATGTTCATGCCTCTTACTTATACTAAGTTACGAACATTTAAATACATGATTGATATTTCTCCCATCACACTGCTAACATCCTTCCCACAAGAATGTGTTGCCTGTGATGCAAAATTTATCCCTTGCTTTCTGCTTTCCAGCAGTCTCTGTGCTTCTCCTCGCCAACTGGATTTAATCATATCTCATTGCTTGTATGGATGTTGGTGCCTCTCAGGAGACAATAAGGCTTATTTCCTCTAAGAATTAGGAAAACAAAGCTAAAGCATTGCAGGGTCATTAGCAGTATTATTGAGGAAAGGCTGGAAATAGGAAATAAATATACATGGTCCTCATCACTGTTACTGTAAATGAATAGGCAGGAAAAATGCCCAACTGATCAGTAAGAAAATATGTATTTACTCTCGCTTGTTCCAGCTCGGGAGTGAATGCAGAAGTAGCTAGCTATGGGACCAATTTCTCTCTGCCCTTGCTGCCCTGCAAATGACATTCTTACCAGACCATTAAGAAAACTGTTATAACTTCTACTGAGACCACCTGCTAGGTCTCAGTACTGGGACGATTACATCTATCGAAAATAATGACCCATAACTAGAATAAAACACATTAATAACATCACATTTACCCAGGATAATGCATCTCACCATTTTATATTGCAGGGACCAAGTTAATCAGTAAAAGCATTACCAAAAAATGAAGCAACTAACAGGCACAGAGTAGATAATGAATATAAAAGCTGAATGTTCAGGCTGTTTCTTTCCCTTTAGAACTAAAAAGATGGGAAATGGGAAGTAATGGATAGGGCGCTCCTTTGGAAGGGGTAATCCTGTATTCTGTATGTAGTTCCATATGCTAAGGAAGAGTCAGAAGCATCTTGCTGTAGACAGGGGAGAAAACACACAGCTATGAAATGTAAAGAAAGAGCTCAAGATTAGGAGTTAGGAGACCACTGGGCCTTGCTCCAGCTGTGATGTTAATGAGCTGTGTGACCCTAGACCACTCACTTCACCCTTCTGAGTCTCAATTTCTTATCTCAAAAAATGAGCAGCTTAGACTCGGTGATCTCTGTAATCCCTTCCAATTCTCATATGTTATGATTTAAAGCAGAATGTCAACCTGACAGAGGAATGCTATGAAATGTAATAAAAACGCCTGGAAGCTCCATGATCTTTAGAACTGCAGGAGAAATGATCAGGTTGCACTGGCATTTAAGAGTACTTTGACAGAGTGGACCTGATAAAATGTGGGGTTTCTGGAGAAGCGCTTCCTTGGACTGAAGCCGAAAGCCTGTGGTCCTTCTACTCTTCACTTTTCCTGGCAAAGCCATCTCCTGATGATAGCTTAACTCAGAAGTTTCTCTATCCAAATAACAGACCAACACTACCCAGAAATAAAACTGAAAGTTTTAGTATAGAAAATATTTTACTATTCATAAATAAAACCCTGATATTACTATATATAATCCACCACAACTTTAAACTAGCAATTCAGTGTAATACAAGGGGACACAAGAGTAGAAAACTGGGTAAGTATCCTAGAGTTCTTAATCTTTCTTATACTTTTCCAATTTGTCTCTATGACAGAGCCCTTTTCATTTAGAGAAAAACATATTTCTTAATAACCTAAGAGAACATCAATTCAATAAGACTAAGTGATTGGCAGCAACCATAGGAAAACATATACGGTAAAACCCAAAGATCTAAAGGTCCTGAGAGCAATGCCAAGAATGTGCCTTATCTCCTTGATCCTAGTTTGCCAATACTCTATCCTTACAACTGTTGTCAATATATTTGAGGAAAAAAGTCACAGTGACCTTTTCATTTTAATCAAGATGCAAAATGTTGAGTTGATTTTAAGGAAAGGGCATAAGTGGGTACAGTACATTCTGGCATTTTGCATGCAGAATGGCACTAACACCTGCACACCAAACCCTCTGGGATACAAAAGCTCTAATCTTGCTATATAATGCTGTTTCATTTTAGCCTTACATTATTACTTGAATCAAATTTTAAATTAGTCTACTTAAGGAACAAATTACCAAAAGTTTAATTTTCCTCCTCCCACAAATCCCACTGCAAACACCAGCCACCTGACATCAAGTGAGTTGTTTGCTTTTTGTCCAAATGTAGGTGAAGTAAAATACTAGAGCAAAATCAAACTTTTCCTCAAAATAAATGTGCAACTCACCTACACTAATAACTTTGTGTCAAGTCATATTTTAGCCAAACATAATCAGAAATGATTTATAAGTCTGACACCCTCCTTGTTACTCCTAAATAAAATACAGAAGATAATAGAAATACTGTTTGTTTCTTGCAACAAAGTCAAAGGTGTTAAAAAAATAAGATGTAAAAACTAATAGCATCTGGCTGATGTTATTTAAATACTCAATGGCTCTATCAAAAAGAAGAACCCTTAACAAATGTGTTTCATGACAGAAATGTATTAACCACTTTCATCATCTGGAACTTTCATAAATCAATAAAAGATAATATTTACTCTATCCTGCTAGGGTGGCTTTTTGTATTTTTAATAGAATTCATCTAATTCCGGTTGCCATAGTTACAACAGAGTTCTAGAGGAGTTTGTTTCATCATAATTGCTACATGTTAGTATATAAACAGCTGAACTCTACCTTCAACAACCAGCACTCATTTGTGAATAAAGATAATCCCTTATCATAAAGTAATTGAACTAAAATTCAAAATATACCACTGAGCCCTTGCCCTCCTCAGAGAGTTCATATTCCTCAAACTTTCTTGGCATAGTTATCTCTGAAAGGCACATCAATAGAACAAGAAGAACTTAGAGGAAGATTAAGTGTTTAAAGTGATATAGAGTGCTACAGAATTTAAAATAATTTACTCTTTGCCTATACTATAAAGCATGAGGAAATTTTTGAACTTCAGGCTAATGGGCAACCTTTGATCTATATTTTTTTAGCAGATACCTGTCACATATAAAATTTAAATGCATTATTTATGAGCCAATTCATTGCCAATCAGTTCAATGTCATCTTACTCATTTAAAAATCACCATAGTCAATAAAATTCTGTTAAGCTTGATACCATTTTAGCACTAATTTCAAATTCCACAGATGAAGTAAAAAGAAAAATCATATTTCCTCTCATTTCTTTTTAAGGTAACAATTATCTAGAAAACATAAAATTAAAAAGGAATAATTAGATTCTTCAGTCTAGGAAATAGGATATTTGTAAATCACAATGAATATTCTTCATGCCCTAACAAAAGCAGAAATAAAATTTTCACAGAAAAATCTATGCTAACAGCTATTAAAATATCAGTTAAGTTGAAAACATAAATTTTAATTGTGAAAATAAAAATCATTTCTAAATCTTTCTAAATACATTTGTCTAGTTTTAAATTCTGCAATACTTCTTGTATAATCCAAAAGAATGTCACGAAAATGTAGGATAAAAAAGTCAATTAATACTACCTTTTCTACAGCTAGAAGCAGAAAACAAATTTTAATTATGCTATTTTGAATATCACACTTTTAAAATAACCATAGATACCTCAAGTTATTTTAGAAATAAAAATAGAATGAGGAATTTTTATTTTTTTTAAATTTCCCATTCAGAGGAAGTTTTCACTATATTCTATTCAAATCTATTTTACATTTGCAGTATCAAATGTTTAGGAGAGAAACTATTCTCAAATGTATTAGATTTTCATTGTGATAATTTATATTTAGTTCTATTCTATTGTGTGGAACAGCACATATGGATAATTCAAGAATACAGAGATAGGGCCAGGCAGATGGCTCAGTGGACTAAAGTGTGTGTTTAGGCAGAATCTAGCCACCAAGGTTCGATCCCCAGCATGTTGTGCCGGCCTGCCCCCCCCCCCCCCCCGGTACACTAAAACAGCAGTTGAGACTGGGCATGGTGGCCTGTGCCTTTAATCCCAGCTATGAGGAGGCTGGAAACAAGAGAATCACTATGAATCCAATCTATGTAGTGAGACCCTGTAGATCCTGTAGACCCTGTACAAATACATTAAAAATAATAATAATAAAGAATACAGAGATAAATATGAACATCTTGTTCAAAGGAATGTATACTGGAAGACCTTAGCATAATGAGGAGAAATGTTAAAATAAGTAATACTATACAGGAAAGTAATATGAGCTGCTCTACAAATATAATTAAAGAGAAAAGAGTATATTACTCTGGGGTCAATTCAAAATGGACAAATTTTCAAGTGGTTGTATTTGAATTGGGTGTTCTATTGGAAATAGATTTAAAGTCTAAGTTTAGTTAACTAGGGCATTACTGTTATGATAACCCCATACCTGACATTGGGTAACATATTTTGGAGGCTGAAAATTTGCAGTATCAATTGTCTAGGAGAGAAATTATTTTCACATGTATTAGATTTTCATTGTGATAATTTATATTAAATTCTATTCTATTATGTGGGTCTGAGTATGAACAACACATGCTAATATTCAAGAATACAGAGATGGGGCCAGGTAGATGGCTCAGTGGAACCAAACCCCATTGATTTCCTCTTCAGTGAAGTCGTAATGGTCAGAGGTATCATGGCAGAAGCCCTTACAAGAGGAACAGTCCATATAATGATATAGAAATCTAGGGTCAGGCTTGTTCATTGCATAACAACCCTTTCCCAAGAAGAAGGCCAAAAAAAAAAAAAAAAAAAAAAAAAAAAAAAAAAAAGAAGGCGGCCAAGGTTCCCTAACTAACTACTGAGTGGCTTCCAAATGCATACCTATAAGTACCAAATGACCTCACCCTGGGCCACACCTATTAAAGGTCTCATCATCTCTAAAACAGACCCTCTGAGAATCTTCTAACACATGAACACTTGGAGGACATATTCAGACCATATCTAAACTTATACCTGAAGGATAACTCAAAGGAGGAGAATATCAGCAAAAACAGGAATGGTGATAGGATAACATGTAAAAACATGCTTTTCAGAATCATGACAAATTTTGAGTAGATGATAGTATAAGAAGAGTCATTCTGTGTTTGCATTGGGGTTCTCTTATCAGACAAAAGGGATTAAGAGGTAGGAGGGGAGAGATCTAGGAGGGATAGGGCATGAAAACAGGAACTAAGATGGGAGATGGATATATAAACCAACTCCACACAAGGAATGCAAACTTGTGCATGACAACCATGTACCAATAAACAAAATAATTATTTAATTAAAAATGTAGATTATTATAAACACATGTTTTGGTATAAAATTCTTATTATTAAAATAATTTCTTTTTCCAAAACTATGACATTTTTAGATTTGGGTATAAGAAAATGCATATTATCAGGAATATAGATTTCACAAAGCCATGGACTTGTGCAAAATTACTGTCTAATAAAAGTCACTGAAAAGAAATAGCATATTGATAGTATTTTTGCCATAATTTTATTGATAAACAAATAGCAATGAGACAGTTTCAAATCAAATCGGTAGGACAGTTTCAATAATTAACACATTGCATACATTCTTCTTAGTGGTTAATTGCTGTACAAGATGCGGACTTGTTATCCTATATACAAACACCATTAGAACAAATCATTCTATTCATTAACAGAATGTAACTATATATCTATCCTAACCACTTTGAATACACAGATACAAAATGGACATTCATCTGTATACCCTTTTTTTGTTAAGTTCCGTTATTTGAATATTATAGGTGTGTAAACTCAGCAAAATATTCTAAAAGAGTCCAGTATCCCATAATAGTATTGGGTCTTCCGCTTAACTGGCAATGTTAGAAATTGTTGACCTGAGTCCCCTATAGCTCAACATAACAGCATGGCTTTATTTCTTACATTTCCTTTTTATACTTTCCTTCTGGATGGTTAAGACCAATATAAAGCAGGACCTATGTAACAAGAGTTGTAGCTCCTGGATCTGAGAAGATCAGTGAAATCCCCTCAGGATTTATCCTGAGATCCTGTACCTCAGATTGTAGATCCTTTGTCAGTGTCAGCCATGTGGATTAGTCATGGCCATTGCTTGGCCAATGTGCTCTCTGTGAAAGCCTGAGAGAATGTTTTCTCTCCATATTCTCACCCTAACTATATATACTGATACCTGTGAACTAAGCTACTGCACTGCAGATGGTAATTTGTAATAGTAGTTTCATGTTTGGATGGAGTGCCTGTCATTCTGGTCTACTGAACATGGGCTGCTTGTCATGGCATGCCAGTTGTTGCTATGATGTCTCTCAGGTAGATGGTTATTCAAGAAGAAGGGGGTGGTGAAGGAAAGCAAGAGACAGGAAAAGGAATATTGTGGGACTGTCCTGCTTCAAGGTTGTATATGGTGAGATTTTTGGACTTATGTGCAAACATGAGAAGTATATAATTCTTTATGCCTATTTTAAAAATATATTCTAATTTTTAAATGTTTTTATCATATTCTGTAGGGACTTAAAGTTCAACATATCAATACTTGATGAAATACTTGTTTCATATTATGCCTAAGATGTTTTTTATGCAGACAGATAGTGAGGTTAAGCTTAACAGTCTAGGTTGTTCGATAATAACAACAAGCTTGTCTTCTGGATGGTTAACAACCTAAGTTTGCAGACAAAAATTAGAGAAAAAGGAGGACTGCAAGGATAGCCAGCATTTTGGCCCTAACCTTCTAAGGTCAATTAAGACTCAGGACATATGAGAACTTGTACTGTAACATCCTGTAACTCAGCAGTGTCCCAAATTTTCTGATGAAGATTATGGGTCCAAAGAGGAAAATGATCGATGATGTAGAGTATATTGATATTATGAAGCAGCTTAACGAGTTAGGAGATTCAGAGACAGGTTAATTCTGTAAGAATACTTGCTGTTGGTAAACTAGAAATTTGTTTTGAATATGGTTTAACTCTGTCGCTCAAATATCTTGTGTTAGCTATTTAATCTTCATTATGATAGAACCCTCAAGAGGTGATGAAGTTATGAGGATTCTGCCTCAGATTGACTTAATTCCATTTTCATTAGGGTGGGCTAAGTTATCAGGAGCATGGGCCTGGTAAGAAGATAAATGGACTTCTTTTCTCTGCCTCATAATTTCTCTTGCTCTTCTGCCTCCTGCCATGGAATGACATTGAGAGAAGATCCTCATCATATATAAAGTCCTTGACTCAACACATCTCAGTCTCCAAAACTGTTAAATATCAATTTCTACACTTCGTAAATTATCCAGCCTTAAACACTCCACTAGATTAACACAAAATAGACTAATACATTCTTAGTGCCCTTTTTTAATCTAAAGTAAGAATATTAATGGTGCCTACCCCATATATTAATATTAAGTTTTAAATGAAAATATGTGCATAACACTTAGAAATAGCAAACACTCTGTACTTAATAACTCTCTCATAATAACTATTTCTATTAAGTGGAACAGGGCCAAAAATGCAGATACCAATTTTTGAAAAAATTTCCTACAAGCAATCTCAGCCTGCTTCAGAATATATAAGAATTTCAGCATGGTGAGAAAAATAAATTAAACCAGACAATTAAAGATATTGTTTTATTTTCATCATTTGTTTGGTAAAATTCTGTGTCATTTCTATTTTTTTTTTTTGCTATTTTTATTCTCTTTTTTAAGAGGGTCCAAAAAATAAATATAATACCTAATGTAAAATTCTTCTTCAAGTTTATTTTTCCTCATGACAGTGGACTTTGGATTTGAC
The DNA here is from genome assembly GCF_000260255.1 of Octodon degus. Classification (NCBI taxonomy): domain Eukaryota; kingdom Metazoa; phylum Chordata; class Mammalia; order Rodentia; family Octodontidae; genus Octodon; species Octodon degus. Next base: position 1,386,428 of record NW_004524834.1, on the reverse strand, counting down.
TGTATTCTTTAATCATGTAAAGACTTAAAAAAATTGAATGACAGTGTCCCACCTTCAAAAATTTTAGGTAAATTGGTCTTTTTTTTTAATTTTTATTTATTTGAGAGAGAGAGAGAGAGAGAGAGAGAGAGAGAGAGAGAGAGAGAGAGTATGGTGTGTGTGTGTGGCCAGCTCAGCCCACCAGGGGGCGGGGCTGGCTGGCATGTGGTGCTGGGGGATTGAACCGCGGTCCCTGATGCTTTGCTAAGCTTGTTCTAAGTAGGTGCTTTAGACCACTGAGCCATCTCTCCAGCCCCGGTAAATTGGTCTTGTGCTTAAGGAACATTAAATATCCCTGAAGTTTCCAATTTGTAACAAAGACTAAAAACCTATCCAGTAGATAGATTATCTTCTAATTTGAAATTCATAATCCCTCTTAACATTAAGGAAGGCTGAGGCAAGAGGATTGCAACTTCACATCCCACCAGGGTTAGACACTGTGTCTAAATAAAATGAAAAATTAAGTAAAGTGATAATAGAGGCCTGGGATATAGCTCAGTAGCATAGTGCCCCAGGGCTAATCACCCAGGAACTAAAAGAGAAAAGATCGTTATAAAAGCAGGCACCTCCTTTCTCATTGGATTTCATTCTTCCTGTCATCTTCATTTATCACATTGTTACTGGAGGAAACTATGACTCCTCATAGTGGGGGGAGGGGTCTCCTTCTCTAGTCTCTCCTGTCATTGGGTTTGGCCTACTCTGATTCTTGGGAAGACTTCAGTGATGTTTACTAATATCTGTCTATAGGGTGAGACATGCCAGCGGTGTGGCCAGGAGCCCAGAGAGAACTTTCTCCTACTGGTCCCCAGAGGCACTGTGCCAAGCCTGTGGTTGAGGGTCACAGCTTCACCCAAGCCTCAGTGGCTCTGTGTTGTGATACCTCTTTACCGCACCACTTAGGCTCTCTGTTGTTCACTGGTTCTCTTGACTCCTCTCCAGAACCCCAGCTCCACTCTGAGAGCTTAGCACATGGGAACTCCCAGGTCTCCTACAGTCTGAGTCTAGACCTTGGTGGTTTGGAGTGCTTTTACAAATGCTTTTAAAGAGATATGCCTTTTTAAATTCAACTTTTCCATGGTTCCTGTGGTACATCAGATGCAAATGGTCTGTGAGTTTACCAGCTTGTCATTTTATGTGGCTGTGACTTATGGGTAGGGATTTCAGTTATACATAAGGGGCAGAGATACAACTTACTGTAGCATCCCTTCCTCCAGTTCACCTCATCCTCCCCTACATCTGTTAGCTTTCCTGTCACAGACCAAATATCTGATACAACTCCTTTTACAAAAAGTAGGCAGGGGTTTGTCTCATGACTTTGGGAAGATCAGTCCATGGTTGGCCAACTCTGAGGCAGAAAGCATGAGGTAGAAAGGAAAGACAGAAGAGAGGTGCTCACTCCACGGCCTCTGGTAATCAGCATATAAGAGAGCAGAGACAGGTGTATGCAGCTCCAAGTCACCTCCAGTGATCAGTCTCTTCCTCCAGACCCCACCTATGAACACAGAAGATTTAGGGGTACACTGCAAGTCTAAACTGTAACATGATTCCTGATTTCTCTGATCTCTGTTGGGGCCATATCCTTTATTTACTGTATTATAATTTAACTTAGCCACTTTGATCCAATTTTCTTACAGTTGGCTCTGAACACAGAAAGGGCAATATCTTAAAATTCAAAAAAAAACTTTCTTAAACTAAATTTTATCATGTTTTATTCAAGGTTCAAACTACTTCATTTTTAGTCAAAATTTGAAAAGTAAAGTTTTCCCCCTTTGTGTTCTAACCCTACATTTCTGCCTCAAACCTTCTTGGGGCAGTGTACACATTTGACCAAAATAATGGACAACCCCCAAAAAAGAAATAGAAATACAAAAGTACACTAACACTGTTCAGACTATGTTATTCACATGGCATTTATAGTTGAAAATAACTACAGTGTGCATCTTCAGTTCACCATGTACTGCTTAAATTCTAACTCACTAGACAGCACACAGGTACTTTCAACTCCATGCTTTCATGCCAACATTTTTTTTCATTTTTGATAGTTCTGAATCCATAGATGTTATAGGTGTGTGTGTGTGTGTGTGTGTGTGTGTGTCTAGTGTGTTTTAGTTTTTGTTTTTCTCTCTAGATGGTGTGTGTACATATGCTATATCATCCTAATGTTTTCTAAACATTTAAGATGAGGATTCTGGGGCCAGGGCGATAGCTCAGTAGAATAAGTGCTTCTGCCTGGCAAACGCAAGGCCCTGAGTTCTAACCCGGTTCTGGAAAAAAAAAAAAAAAAAAAAGATGCGGATTCATTTCTTGACTATCTGTCTTCGTCAGATTGGGCTGCTATAAAAAATACTGTAACTTAAAACAAACTTCATTTCCTCAGGTTGTGGTATCAGAGATTCATAATTAGGATCCAGACAGTTTGACTTTTGGGAAACGTTTTCTGCTTGAGTTGCACATGACCAGTTTTTCAGTATATCCTCATAATTTTATGTTATCATCACCTCATAATAATCATCTTCTCTGTGATAATAGGAAAGTCTATGCTAGTTGGGCTTCTTATAATGGCTCTAATCCTCATAAGTCTCCACCATCATGACTTAATTTAAATCCTAGTTGCCTTGCAAAGCTCCCATCTTCGTGTGCCATCACAAGAGAGAGCTTCAATATATGAGTTTTAGAGACACATAAACATTCAGCTCATAATATGGAATCCCTATCCATCCAAAATCAATGTATTTTGCATATGATAAACACATTTATTTCATCCTAGCAGACCAAAAAGATTCTTAACTCATTTCAGCATCAATTCTGAGGTCTAAATTTTCATCTAAATATCATCTATCAGGTATGTGAGACACTTGAGGAATACATATGATTCTGTGAAACAGTATAAGTTACTTGTTTCTAAAACCCAGTGGTGGTACTGGCATAAGATACACATTCACATCCCAAATAGGAAAAAAATAAAATATAGGAAAAGCAGTAGGTCTTACTTACACAAGTACAAAATGTCTCAAAGCAAATGTTATTAGATATAAAGGTCTAGGAATAATCCTCTTTAGATCATTGATGTGCCCTTCAGCCCTGTTAGTGTAGCACCATCACTCTCATGGTCTACTGCAGAGAAATCTCGTCCTCTAAAGCCTCAGTGGAGGCAACCTTGAGCTCTAGACCTCAGGGCCTAGAGGAGGCTGAGATGGGAATACAAGCCTTACTGATTTCTCAGTTGCCTTTGAGGTCTTTTATCCATTTTTCTTGTAGGTTAGCACACATCCATATGCAAACAGTGCCATGGTCTGGCCACATAAACTTCAAGTTTACCAACCTTCTTTCATAACATCCAATGCCATTCACTTGTCAGTTCAGTTCGGGAATGACTTGGCCAATTTCTTTTCCCTGGCCTCTGTTCATGTGAATAATTAAATTGTTAATCTCCTTTTTACATAGTTTTTCAACAATACTTTTAATATGATCTCAAAGACAAGTGTCACTTTTTATCATATGGATAGGACAAGTATCTTCTTTTGTTCCCATGCTTAATAATCCTTTCTCCATCCCGTGTCTTTCTTTTCACATTTTATTCTAAGTGTTCAAGAGGAACAAAGTTTTATCATCTCAGTTTAACATCTAATATTTCTTATAAATTCTACTTCCCACAAAACCCAAGAGCATAGCCCAGACAAGCCCTTTACGATTGCATAACAATAATATTTCTTCCAGTTCATCTTAAAGTACCCCTGATTTCCACCTATGTGTACAAGACTCACTCTTAGCAGTCATATTTCTATGACTCTCAAAATTCTTCCAAGTGAATAAGAGCAAGATGGTAGGTAGGACATTTTAGCATTCATTCTTTGCAGAAATATAATTTGAATATCTCTTTAGTGTAAGTGAATTATTTCAGAACCTAAAGAAAAGAGGTGAGAAACTAGAGCATCTAGCAAGAACTAGAACAAAAAAGATGGGTTGAAAAACAGTAAGAAAGACTTTTAGTATTCATATCACCCTTATCTTATAGAAAGCCAATTTATAAATAGAAAAAAGACCCTTTTAAAGTCAGTTTATGGGTCAGTTCTAGAGCCACACTGACTTGAGCAGCCCTAGGTTCTGAACTATTCCTGGCACCAGGCTAGGCCCTGGGGCTCAATAATTTGAACTGGCCTAGCCCAAGATTATATCTAAATCCCACATGATCTAACTAGACCCATAGGCCAAACCTTCAACGTGATCCCTCTGGATATAGGCACTGAGGCTGCTGAGTGCCAGACCAATGCCTTTGGCCTCAGGCTTCAGGTTTGCCCCAAGTTTCAGACCATTCCTAAGATAGATCAACTTGCATAACACCAGGCTTTGTCTCATTGGAAAATGAAATCAGCATTCCTGCCTTCAGTAATCCATCTATTACCTTATACACAAACTTTATTCTTGCCTAGCACAAGGGTATTCCCTTAATTCTGCCCTCCAGATTGTCCACTACAGCCCTGGACCCCCAAAAAATCTAGAGTCAAGACCCATCTCAGTAAATTCTGATGCCATGTTAATATCCCAAGACGGACGCTTCATATCTATCTGCTCATATAGTACTAAGGCCCACTCTCATAATTTCAAGATTCGATTACAACCAAGCATCTAGTTAACCCCTAAAAATTCAAGATCAAAACTCATTGCAGTGCCATTCAACCCCTGTAGATCCAACCTTTAGATACGGATTTATGGATACAGATTATAGGCCTATAGTCCAGTGAATACTTCCAACCAGACACAAGAGTTCCCACCTGTTGATGTAGGTACTAAGCAGATTAAAGATTCCAGAAACAAATCATTTGTGCATCAGGGAAGGCAGGTTGCCTTGAATTTTTGTGTGGGATGACAAATAAAATACTTGCCTAGGAAAAGCCATTACACAAAGAATAAAATAGGTCCCTATTTCCTCAAATGCACAATGTGACCACAAATGAATGTATTAATTCTGATGTGTCAATTTTATTGGATTAAGAAATTCCTTGCAGAATAGCATGGTGTCCTCTTGGATGTGTCATGGAGGTGTGGCCTTGGGTGCTAAATATATATAGCCTCTCACACATTCCTTGCTGACTCTGTGTCCTGCTCTGCTTTCTGGTCTCCATGAGCTAGGTAACATTGGTCCACAATTCCTTTCTTCCATGAAGCTTCTACCTTGGAATCTGTGGCCCAAGAAGTAAATCTAAAATTGTAAGCTAATTAAATTGTTAAGATGTAGAATAGAGAAGATTTAAAATTCTATAAGCAGAGTCAGAGGACTGATTGTGGTTGGAGCTCAGAAGAACAAATTGTTCACAAGAATGTGGAAATTTAAAGCCATGTTTAGGAAGTTTCACAAGGGAACCAGGGCTTCATTGGCAATTTGACTGTGGGCCATAATTATTATACTGTGGCAGAAAATCTGTCTATATGTGCTCTATGCAAGTAACTGAGGTTAAGGGCAGTGGAATAAGTACTCTGGCATAGGAAACTTCATCACAGCCTAACATTCAGGCTGTTTGGTACTGTTGACAGCTCTTACCCAAATTTATAATGACAAACAAATAAAAAGCAAAAGGAAGCTCAGAAAACTAAAAAATAGAATAAAATTTTGGTCCAGGAGAAATCACACATACAAATGGGAACAAAACAGATGAGGGTGCTAAGAAAATTGGAGGTATTACAAAGACACAAGACATCATCCTTTGTATATGGATGAAGAAAGATGTCTTGAGGACATCTCAGCAATCAGAAAGACCCCACTCATGGGAGCAAATGAGAAAACCCTTCATTATCAAAGAGTGTTTGAGGAAACTGATCAAGAAAGATCTCTTATGAAATTGGCTTCCCAGTATTAACTTTACTATACTTAGGTGTTCAAAGTCCACTACAGACATGGTCTACAGGAAACTGGCTACTGCTTTCACTGAGAGAAGACTTTGATGTTAATCATGTGATGCTGAGTTTTCAGACATGCAGAATGCAAGAGTAATGACATCAAGGAGGCTTGCACCCATAATTCAAAGAAAGGAATTGGGGACAACACATGGAGCTCCTGAGAGGCAATGTAGGAAACTGTGGAAATAAGTAAAAAAGGTCCAGTGAATACTCCAAGAAGTCAGAGATTCTGAGAATATGCAATAGCTTCAAAAGAAATCTGCAGGATGTGAGAAGCATAGTCCAAAAGAGAGGCTGTGTGGGCTGCCACTAACAGGGCATGTGGGACTTCCCAAACCCTTGGAGCTAACACAGGTACTTTGTGTTCCAGGGACCAGACATAAATTTACAAGACTTAACACTTGCCCTGCAGTGTATCAGTCTTGCTATGATCCAATTATTTCTATTCATCCCATTCTTCCCTTCTTCAATGGGAAACTTGACTCTGAGTGATTGCAATTTAGAATTATGTCACTTGTTTTTTAATTTTATACTAGTTCATAAGTACAAGTTTGCCTTGAGTCTCTAAAGAAAATTATACTAGGACTTTTGAAAATTACCACAACTTGTGAGAATTTAGGGAAGGAATTACTCCATTTCTGTTCATACATGAAATAGTTTGGTTACGTGGAATTGTGAATTCGCTTGTTGTCTTTTTTTTCCAGGGTGAAATAAGGTTCAAGGAGACATTTTGACATACTAAATTGACAAAGAGTGGGTCATGACCCTTAATCCTCATCTCTCAACTTCAGTGTATTAAGAAACACCTATGCCATGCCAGCTTGACCCTAGGGCAATTGAAACTGGGCATGGTGGCGCACACCCATAATTTCAACTCTTGGGAGGCTGTAAAAAGGTGGAACACTATGAGTCTGATCTAGTAGTGAGACCCTGAACACCCTGTAGACCCTTCCCTAAA
>NW_004524834.1:1342062-1379436 GCF_000260255.1 Octodon degus | reverse complement strand
AAAAAAAAAAAAAAAAAAAAAGAAAGAAAGAAAGAAAAGAGAAAAACAAAGAAACACCTAGCAGATTACTGCAGTGCAGTCCTCAGCACATCTGAGACATTCACAGAGACATGGCCAAGGGGACTATGTACAGTGCCTCATGGGCTTCATTGTGGCACTCTTCCCTTGCTCTGCCTCTTAGGTGCCAGGGACTTTTCCTTTGCTCTGCCATACCAATGCAACATGAAATGTCTGCCTTGAAACCTAATGAATCTTCTGAAAACGTAAGGTAAAGTAAACCTTTGTTCCTTAAGATTTGGTGTGTAGTGTTGTGTCTCTGAGACAAGGAAGTAGACAGAAACACACAAGTGTCAGCAGAAGACAGCAGAAGCACGAGAAAGCAGGGACAGCAGCTCCAAAAGAGCAACACCACGTCCTCTTAACCAGAGAAATAGTCATACACAAAGTACCTGACGATGATTTTGAAATAAGTAGTTTAAAGAATTTCAGGGAACTTTAAGAAAATACAGAGAACAATGCAAAAGGGTAAGAAAGCAAACTAAAATTTAAAGAGTGTTTCAACTTGATCAAAAAAGGCAAGTATAAATTCTAAAATACTGAAAAATGTAATGAAGTAAATGAAAAATATAACAAAAAATATCAAAGAAGAATTAATGTAGAACAATCTTCTAACTCAAAGACAAGTTATTGGAAAATACACAATCACAGGAGAAAAAAGATAAATCAAAAGGAATGAAAATATTTTATAGAATTTATGAAATAGAATCAAGAGATAAAATATTTGAATAAGAAAGATAAGAGAGACATGAAGATGACAGTTTGAAATTATTTTTATTTTATTTTATTGAGAAACAAATAGCAATGAGACAGTTTCAAAACTGATTAATAGGACAGTTTCAATAATTAATACATTGTACATTGTTTTCTTCTTAGTGGTTATCCATAGTACAAGATGCATCCAGAATATCCTGTCCAAACACTATTAGTACAAATCTTTCTTCTCATTGAATTAAGGGAAAGTAGCTGTATATCTATCCTAACTATTCTGCATATCCAGATACAAAATGGTCCTTCCTTTGTATCCCATTTATTGTTTAGTCCTGTCAGAGATGGGTATTCTATTGACATCTAAATACTATAGGTGCATGAATTCAGCAAAGCAATCTAACACATTCCAGCAGTCCACAATAGTAGTTGGTTATCCATAGTTGTTGACTCGAGCATTTCACAGCTCAGCATATTAGTATGGCTTTACTTTACATATCTCACTTTTATACTTTTCTCCTGGATTGTTAAGATCAAGATAAAGCAAGACCTGTATAACAAGAAATGTAACGTTTGTAGCTGACAAGGTCAGTCAAGTAGCCTCAGGATTTATCCTGTAACCCTGTACCACACTTTGCAGATCCTTTGTCAGTGTCAGCCATGCAGATAAGGCATGGCCATTGCTTGGGCAATGTGCTCTCTGTGAAAGCCTGAGAGAATGTTTTCTCTCCATTTGACTCTCCTTAGGCACACTCTGCATCATTGATCACTTTCCTGTTTGGATCCATAATCTCCTTGATCAGAAAATTTGGGACACAACTGAGTTACATGAGGTTACAGTATAGGTTCTTCTATGTCCTGAGTCTTCACTGACCTTGAAAGGCTAGGGCCAAAATGTTTGCTTTTCTTGCAGCCCTCCTTTTTCTCTAATTTTGGTCTGAAAACTTAACCCTCCAGAAGAGAAGCATATTATTACCCTACATCTTATGCAGTTGGCTGAAATTATTTAAATAAATATAAAAAGAATTATAAAAAATGACATAAAACTTTCCAAAGCTGGGGAATTACATAAATATCCAAGTAGAGGAAGTTCAATTTCTTATATGATTCAGCCTAAATGATTCTGTACTAAGACATAAAAAAAAATCAAGGACAAAATGACACTCTTACAAAAATGAGAGCAAATAACATTTAAGGAAAGTTTCAAATGACAAATGATAGGTTTCTTGGTATAATCCTTACTGGCTAAGAAAACTGAAAATGCTGTATTTAAAGTGCTGAAGAAAAAAACTGCTAAACAAGAATGCTGTATGCAGGAAGTTATTCTTTATAAATGAGAGATGTTACTCAGAATTATTCAGACAAACAAATGTGTAAGGAGTTAATCATCACAAGACTTGTAAGAAATGTTAGAGGTCAAGTTGCCAGAAAAAGATGCTATTCAGCAACATGAAATAGAAGAAAATATAAAACTCATCTCTAAATTAAATGCAAAATACCCTAACATTAAACCAGGAGTATTAACATAGATTTGTATTCCTGGCTGGGGAAATTTAGTGACTTAGCAAATCTCTGTATCAAAAAATAAGTGAAAGAAAGACTGGGGATATATCTCAGTGCAATACCCTGGGTTCAGTCTGCGGTACAATCAAATACACACACACACACACACACACGCACATACGCACACACACACTCAGAGTACCCTAATACTGTAATGGTGACATGTAAATTATGTAATTATATATCCCTTTAGCATGAAGGCTACAAATAAAACTATCAAAACTAGTAGCTATAATAATTTGTTAAGGAATATACAATTCTGGCCAGCCAAATAGCTCAGTAGGTTAAAGCACCTGCAAGCAGGCACAGGGGCCAGGGGTTCGATCCCAGGACCTGCTGTGCCAGCCCTGACCCTGGGACATGCTGAATCAGCAATTGAGTCTGGGCATGATGGTGTGGGCCTGTAATCCCAGCTCTTAGAGGGCTGTAAACAGGCAGATTACTATGAGTCTGATCTAGTAGTGAGATCATGAACACCCATTAGACCCTTTCCTAAAAATAAAAAAAAAAGAATATACAATTCATAAGTTATAGCTGTGACATCAAAACCATAAAATGTGCATGTGATAAAAATGTAAACACTTAGTATATGATCAACCTCAGCTCACAAAAGGTTAAGAAGGATCTTTATGAGTTGGAGACCAGCCTAGGGGCTACAAAAGTGAGCACTAGGCCAACAAGAACTGGCCTAGCTGGCTAGAGGGTAGAGAGGCTAGCTAGCAGCCTGAACTGTGGCCATTCTCTTTGTTCTCTTACATAGCAAGACCCTGTCAAAAAAAAAAAGTTGACAAAGATGTGGGGGCAAAAAAAAACAATGCCCTGTTGATGAGAAATGCAAGCTAGAACAAGTACTACAGAAAAAAGTGTGGAGATATATCAAAAATGTCAAAATATGGGGCTGGGGAGGTGGCTCAGTGGAATAAGCACTTTCCTGGCAAGCGCAAGGCCTGAGTTCAATACCCAATTCTGCGGGAAAAAAAAAGTCAAAATAGAAGCTCCATGTGGCCCATCTGTACTTCTCCTAAGCACATTCTGGGAAGAATTAAAGACATCATACCATAGTGATACATGCATTCCCATGTTTATAGCTTTTGCACCTAGCAAAAGCTAAGTTCTGGAATTAACCTAACAGATGGATAAAGAAAGTGTGGTATAGTTAGTATACCAATGGTGTTATAGACTGTGTGTATTTGTCCCCCTAAAGCCTCATGCAGGGATGGGGTGGCTTCTGGAGTTTGTGATTGATTATTGTGGGTGTGGATGCTGCACCCGCCCTGGGACAGGTAATTTACATTACAATGTAAGGATGGGAGAGAGGCTAGCTAGCTGCCTGAGCTGAGGCCACTCTCTTTGCTCTCTGCTCTGAGCTGCCTCCATGAAAGTTTGTTCTCTGCAATTTGCTGCTTTGCCTTGGAGTATAGACTGAAGCCTCCAGTAACTGTGAGCTAAATAAACCTTTCCTTTCCTAATATTGAGTGTTGGGTATTTGTCCCAGCAATGACAGAAGAGTAACTGAGACAAATGTAATACAATTCTTCCAGAAAGGAGAAAGAAATCATGCCATTTACAGGAAAATGGATAGAAATTGAGATTATAATAGTAAATGAAATAAGTAAGACACAAAAGGTTAATATTGCATTGTTTCTCTTATATATGAAACCTAGTGTAGGAATCTGTTGGTCTCACTGTGATTGTTTCTACCTGGGGATAAACAGCAGAAGGAATGAGAAAGACTGAAGAAAAGCAAAAAAGACAAAAGCTGGACTAGGTGGTTACTGTCTGCCTGATAGGAAAGACCAACTCACTCCACAACAAAACTTACCTTTATTTATACTTTTGCCAAGTTTGTAATGCATGACACAAGGTTGTCTCGCGACTAATAGCTGAACTTATCCAAGCAAGATGTTTACCTTAGGAAAGAGGTAGCTTGTTTATTTTAAGCACTGAGATCCAGTCCCCCTACACACATTTGATCAATTTCCTAGCTTCTTGCAGCACCTGACAACCTAAAACATAAATAAAGAGTAAAATAATAAATGATACATTGTAAGCAAGTGTTAAGTTGCTAAAACTTTAAATGAGCTGCTATAATTATACAATGTTTTATGTAAGCCTTATGGTAACCATAAAGCAAAACCCTACAGTAGATAAGAAGCTAAAACTAAGGACTCAATATGCACCAGTGGGAGAAATCACTTACAGAGGAACATAGTAACAGAGGAATTAAAAAAACAAAATCTAAAAAACCACCAGAAAATAATTAACTAAATATAGTGGTGAATTTTTACCCAATAATTATCTTGAATGTAATTGGATTAAATTTTTCAACTAAAACACAGAGTAGCCAAATGCATTTAAAAAGACTAATTTTTGCTTAATAAAACCCCTAAAAAAGACAGGATCTTAGGCAACCCATTCAGGTCCCCTTCTGTCTTTCTCTCAGGTAGCTTTCTTTTCCCCAATAAATAAATTCTGCTCTTAAGAATTTATGTTTTAAATACCAAAAAGAAATATTAAATACTTGATGTGCTTTTTACTTAACATTTCACAGTTCAAATGGCCAGCAGGCATTTATAATAATGTTCACTATGACTAATATAAGATGTAAATTAAGGTTATAATAATGTACCACCTTAGACCTGTTAGGACAGATTCTAACAAATGATAAAATATAACACACATGGAAGGAGTTAGGGAGAACAGGAGCCCCTGTACACTTTGGTCTGAATGCATATTAGTGGAGTCCTTATGTAAAATAGTATAGAGGTTCCTCAAAATAAATAAGTAAATAAAACCAGCAATTGCTGGTATCGTATGAACCAGCAACGCCACTGCTGGGTATATCTCCAAAGAAAATATAATCATTAAATCAAACAGATATCTGCACTCTCATTTTCATTACATAAGTTTTTATAAAAATCAAGATGTGAACTTAAACACCCTTTAAAAAAATGAGTTACATGTACACAACTGAACAGTACCCCACCTTACCAAAGAAGAAAATTAAATCATTTAAGACAGATGAATTTGGCATCATTGTAGTGAAAAAATAAGTCTGGAACCCACAGAGAAATAAGATGCAAACTTACTTTGATATGGAGTCTAAAAGTTTTTCATTTTGTGAGCTAAAATGTACATTTTGCAGCTACTGAGTCTCTATTTGTCCTGGAGTATGCTGTGTAATGAAGGGCCCCTATTGTAAAATGAATTATGTGCATGAGCTCTTGCTCTTTTAAGCTCCATTAGCCACCAATCTTTGAATCAACAGTTGGGTTTCTCTACCCAATATTTCATATACAATAACCTGCTAATCTTACAAAGAAAGGGTACATGGAGACAACTGGTAGCCATAAACTCTTGTCTATTGGCATCACCATGTGTGAAATACACTTCACTCCAGTGCGCACTAATGACAAAGATCAAATTAACCAACTGAACTACTGCAGGAAGTGAGTGAGCCTCAAGAGCAACTTCAAAGCCCGCTGTCCACACCTGCTTTGTCCACAGCATTGACAGAAGTCTGGCACAAGTCTTCATTCTTCTTGTTCTAACAAAACTTTAGAGTGAAAAAGATAAGGTAGAAGTTTGGAGAAAGACAATTATTATCCCAATAGGCTGCTACTGTTCCTACCCCTTGTTTTAAAAATGTCTAGAGCAATTTTCCCCTTGAAAGGAAGTCTATTTAAAATGGTCATTCTAAATAATCAAGTTTCTTCTCCATGAAAACCTAATTTATGGATTTAAAAATAAACTGCTTTGCTCTAGCTACATAATTGAACTTATATCCAACAAAATGTGAAGGAAAGAAAACTTCTACTAAATAAAAACAACTGTAAGTGAGAGTTTTACATTTGTTTTTCAATACAAAACATAATAAGATCCGAAGCCAATTTATAGTGTTATAGCACTAAATATTCAGGAAAAGACTTTGAGTCAATGAAAACACAATTTGAGCCACCATGAGTTGTAGTTGAATTAGGTATTTTAACATTTAACATTGTCTGTTTCAATTTGTATTCACCAATGACTGTCATATAACTTTTTCTTATTATGTTTCAGATTTCTGTTACTTCATTTTGTTCCCTGGCCTCTGCCATAGCCTACAATTGTGAAGTTTACCTTAGATCTTTAATTACTATGTAGATTTCTAACATCTCTCCAAAGTTACAGAGAAGATTTGTGGCTCTGTGAGGCTTGGTAGAACACCTACTCTGAAAGGAAACTTGGTCATATAGGTGTCTTTTGGAGCCAGGCTATGTGCTCCCTTAGGCATAGCTGAATTCAGGTTTCTCTTGGGTCTCAAGGTCAGGCACTACAAAAGACTCAAGAACTTAAGGCTGGGTATTATTTCATTTCTCAGTTTTTCTCTTTGGCTTACTGAGTGCTACAACAAAGAAAGACCCATTATCTCTCTTCTCAGTGGGGTTTCTTGACTAATATTAAAACTATCTCAAATATGTTAGTTCTCTGTCCTAGTTCTAAAAGTGTTGCTAGTGGCTATCCTTTTCCATCAGTCAGTATAGAGTTTTCCATACTGCTAATACATTTCAGTTTCTTTGTTCATTCTTAAATCCTGCCTGCCAACAGAGTCAAGGATTTCTATAAAAAGTCACCCCAGTTTGTCTATTCCCTTCTCACTTACTCTAACTTATTGAAAAGAATGCTAACTTTGAACACTTGAAACAGATATGAAAATAAAACTAACCAGGCTATAGAAATATGCTCACCCCTAAAAATATGTGGTCTTGCAGTGTGCCAAGAACTAGGATTATAACAATGTGATAAGGGAAGCATTAGTGTTGTCCTCACTTTAAAGCTTATACAACACCAAGATGATAACTCGCTTGTGCAAGATCACAGGAACAGAAAGTCACAGGCACATCGTCAAAACTTTGTCCAGACACTCTTCTCTGAATCTCAGCATCATGTCCTTTTCCTACCATGTCAATATGCCAATGGCTTCTACATATTGCTATCTATTGTAACCAAATATCACATCTTCTAAGTCTACAACTCGCTTTTCAAGCTGAAGATTTGTCATTGAGAGAGGAAATAGGTGTCACTATATGAGCAACTAAGAGTAGAGATTATACTTGAATTTCTGCAACAAAATAGCAATTTCCATGCATGAAACTATGTCAAAAATGTTAAATACAAACATGAAAGCATCACTGCCTTTTCAGAAGAAACTTTAAGCTCAGAGAAATCAAATATCTTCACTACCATTATGGGAAATGGTTGAGATATTTACCTACAAAGTGAATGTTATTTTCCAATTTAATATTCCTCTATTAATAAAATATTTTAGTGAATTGTGTAATACACATAGCATACACTCTAAAATTACTCTTAATTTTTAAATGTAGGTTAAATTTTAAACCTAAGAGAAATTTTCTTCAACTATTAACATCTGCTCATTCTAGAAAAAATCTACTGTCTCAGGGGCATTCAGCGAATCCAAATGAGCCTCCTAAGATACTCAAACAAGGCAAATGGCTGAAGGTGGAGGTACTGAAAGAGGGATTGGGAAGATATACACAAAGACATGTCATGCATAACTCACAGTCAAATTTTAAGGTTTGTACTGTAACGTCATGTACCTCGGTAGTGTCCCAAATTTTCTGATCAAGAAGATTATGGGGCCAAAGAGGAATGTGATTGATGATGTAGACTGTGCCTAAGGAGAGTCACATGGGGAGAAAACACTCTCTCAGGCTTTCACAGAGAGCACATTGGCCAAGCAATGGCCGTGACTCATCCACATGGTTGACACTGACAAAGGTTCTACAATCTGAGGTACAGGATCTCAGGATAAATTCTGAGGGGATTTCACTGACCTTCTCAGACCAAAAAGTAACAACTGTTGTTGCACAGGTCCTGCTTTACCTTGGTCTTAACCATCCAGCAGAAAAGTATGAAGACGAAATATAGGAAGTAAAGCCATGTTGTTATGTTGAGCTGTGGGGGACTCAGGTCAATAATTTCTGACATTGCCAGTTAAACAGAAGACCCAATGCTATTATGGGCTACCGGACTCTTTTAGAATATTTTGCTGAGTTTACACACCTATAATATTCAATAACGGAACTTAGAAAAATGGGGTATACCGATGAATGTCCATTTTGTATCTGTGTATTCAAAGTGGTTAGGATAGATATATAGTTGCATTCTCTTAATGAATAGAATGATTTGTTCTAATGGTGTTTGTAAATAGGATCTCAAGTCCGCATCTTGTACAGCAATTAACCACTAAGAAGAATATATGCAGTATGTTATTTGTTGAAACTGTACTTCCAATTTGATTTGAAACTGTCTCATTGCTATCTGTTTATCAATAAAATTTAAAAAAAAAATTTAAGGTTTCCTGAAGTTTCACAAAGAGTAGAAATTATTTTCCTCATTTCTTCTAGTTGGCCACTCGATGACAGAATAGTAAATGTAACTAGTTTGATAAATGGAAGGTAATCAGTTTTCTCCAAAGCCATTCATAAAAAGTAGTGTTTTACTATGTCTATTCTATATGGTGATGTATGAAAGAGGAGATTATTTGGATAGTGACAAAGTATTTTAGATTTAGAGATGATGAAGGGTGAAAAACTGAGTATTCTAAAACTCATTTAAACACATAAGAGTAAATTTCAAAGTATATGAATTATTTTTTACAATTTGAAGAGAAAAGGGATGATTTACACTAGAATCCATTTATCAAAAAGTACTGAACATAATAAGTGTATCAACATTGATTAATAGAACTTCAAAATGGATAAAGCCAAATTTTATCATATTTAAAGGAAAATAGACAACTTCAAAATCATAGCTGAAATTTTAGACTCCCATTACTAGTATGATACAATAAGTGAACCAAAATATAAATAATAATACAGATGATCAGAATAACACTGTTCACTAAGTTAATTGAATAGACATAAAATAATAACATAGATGATAGACACATAGGTGATAGATAGATAGATAGATAGATAGATAGATAGATAGATAGATAGATAGATAGACAAACAGATATATACATGCAAACATACACACATAAATAGATCAGAACATGAGTGGTAGGATAAAATGATAGACAATATAGCTATGTCTAAGAAAAGATTACTCAGTTTTTCATGAATCGAAGGTGCTTTCCCCAAGGAAAAATGAGTTGATGTACCATTAAAAATTTCCTAACATGTTCAAAAAGATTAAAATCATACAAAATATGTTCTCTAGCATCAGCATTTTAAATTAAAAATCAAAAGGAATTATGTAAGTAGAAAAAATATAAATATTTGAAAATTAGATAATACACTTTCATATGACAAAAAGGGTAAAGAAAGCAACTCGAGATAAATTATACAATGTTTTAAATTAAATGAAAGTAAAAGTACAACATAAAAATTAAATGATGCAATTAAATCAGTGATGACTTTTATATGCCCATCTTAGAAATAAACATCTATAAGTTAAATGTTTTACTTATCATGTTAAAATACTAGGAAAAGTGAAAAAGAAATTGGTATTGAGTGAGCAGAAGAACATAATTAAAGAAGAAATGAGTAAAAATGAGAAAAATAACAGTAACTAATCAACAAAAGTGAAAGCTAGTCATCCCAAACATAGTTATGCCTTGGTTCACAAACTTAATTCATTCCATGATTCTGGGGAAGATGCCAAATTGTGGTTCTACTGGGAAGATAGCCATGGTCATGTTTGTCACCTCAGAAGAAGTTTGCAAACAGTAGCAAAATTTTACCAAGCACTTCAGTTCACAAACAGAATCATTTCTGAACCAAAATATTGCTATATATTTAAAATTAATAAACATATGTCCACGCTAACTGAGAAAAAATATATATACACACACATATCAAAAAATCAACACTGAATGAGAGCACAACCATATATATCGAATGTGTAATGAAAAGATGAAGATTAGAGTTTTTTTAAAAAATTAGATCTTATAAACAACTATCTTTGGTTTCAGTTTACAGTGATGAATGACTGTTTGAATAATTAAATGCAAATTTCCAGAAATAACTTTTAAGTTTTAATTTTATTACATTATAATGTTATAATTGTTCTAATTTATTAGCAATTTATTGTTTCTTTATTTGTATATCTAATTTATAAATTAAATTTTGTCTCAAGTATGTATGCATATAGAAGAAAAGCACTTGTGATACAGAGGGCTCAGTACTATTCATGGATTAGGTATTGCTTGGGGATTATTCTCAAGGAATATATCCCAGAAAGGAGGGAACTACTATACACCCAGCATCCTAGACAAAATCAGCAAATTCTTTACAGTATGAAACATTTTGTGACAACAAAACAAAAACTTCAATTGTGTTTATCAATGATTGAAATTATAATTTTAATTTTTTCCCACAGAAAACATGCCAAGAAGGAATAGCTGAATTCTATGATATATTTCAGGAAAAATTCATACCAATTTATGCACACTATTTAAAATATAGTGGAACAGAGAAGACTTCCAAAGTCCCTTGATATCAAACCCTATGAAGGCAGAGAATATCCATACATCAAAGCCAGATAAAAACAGCAAAAGAGTATGGGATTATAAATCAAGATTCATTCTGAAACATGAATACAAAGAATTATGAACAAAATTAAACAAATAAAAAAATACAAAAATATATGCAATATAGTATGGTTGCACAGGCTTTGTTCCAGGACTAGAATCATTGTCTAACACATGAGAAAACAACCTATCCACATCATTCACTGTACAAAATTTATAAAGAAGGAAAATCAGGGGCCAGAGAGATGGCTCACTAGAATAATATTCTCTTAATAGATACAGAAAATTGTTTGACAAACATTATACTTTCTCTCTCTCTCTCTCTCTCTCTCTCTCTCTCTCTCTCTCTCTCTTTCTCTCTCTCTCTTTCTCTCTTCTTTTTTGTTTTACTGGGGCTTTAACTCAGGGCCTTGTGCTTGCCAGTCAAGTGCTTATTCTACTAAGCTATCCTCCCAGCCCTAACATTATACTTTTAAAAACTCTCTGAAAATGAGAAATAAAAATCAAAGTTCTTTAACTTATTGAAAAATATTTCAGAAGGCCCGAAAGCTCAGTAGAATAAGCACTTGCCTGGAAAGTGCAAAGGCTTGAGTTCTATCACTGGTTCCGTCAAAAAATAAATAAATAAAATAAAAATAAAAAAATAAAATTTCAGAACATTTGAAATTAATATGAATATATGAATTTTAGGAAATACTCAATGATTTTTTTATTCAAGATCAAGGATAAAACAAGTATATATATTCTCTTCCACTTCAATTTAACAGATGTAGCCACTTAGATGAGGTCAGAAAAAAATAATAAAAGTATAATGATTAGAAATGATCAAATGGCATTGTACACTGAGAAAATGGTTTGTTTATAGAAAATCCAAATAAAATATTTTAAAATTTGTGAACCAAATAGATGTGATATCCAAATAATTGACAATACCGGCAACCCTGTGCCAGTGGGACCTGTCTAGTCCAAGCCCAGGTGCAGTGTGGGTGAGACCCAGTTCCACCCACTTGGGACCCCACCAACATTCCACAGCACACTCAACTCACACCCAGTGAGGGAGAACTTCTGCCGCGTTCTCCACACCCCCAGATCCAGTTCTAGCCCAGGCCTGGTGAGTAGGTGGGAGATCTTCCTCTCCCCCTTACTCTACCTTGTTCCCTTCAGCCTCAACTCAGGCTTGGCATATAGGACTGGGGTGAAACTCTATAACTGCAGTCCCTGCAGAGAGAGTAGGGAACAGAATCACGCAGCCAGTATAGGAGCAGAGCATCTTGCCAGAGGGGGACAACAGGTTCACTCCCAAGTGTGGCAGAGGAAGGAGCTGAGGAAAACAGCCAGACGCAGGTCAGGCACAGCTGGATAAACCCAAACTTTGTAGATCTGCACCTGAATTTCAGTAGGTGCTAAGGATATAACTGCACCAAAGTTCTACAACAAAGGTCAGAAGACAGTGTTATACAAAATGATAATGAGAAGGAGCAAAACGAAATCTCAGATCCCAAGCCTACCCATAACAAGTACAGAGGACACTAACACAGAAAAAATTTGAATTCAGTGAATCAAGAGCTTCTGAAATAAACACCTGCAGAAAGGTATAGAGGAACTCAGTAGGAAATGAAAAAAGAAATCCCTGAATTTAATAGCATCTGTACAAAAGAATCAAATGCAGAAACATATGGAGGAAACACAATGCCCACCCACAACAAGTGCAGAGGATACTAGCTCAGCTGAAATATATGAATTAATAGCATCGAAGTAAATAAGCAACAGCAGAAAGGTATAAAGGAACTCAGAGTGGAATTATTTTCTGAAATAAAGAAGGATTTCTATGAACTCACAGCATCTGAAGTAAAGAATCAGATACACAAACTAGGGAGGAAACCCAATCTGAAAAAAACTCTGCAGTAAAAGAATTAATAACTGCTTCTAAAGATGAAATTGATAAAAAAATAGAGGAGATTAGAAATATGACAGATTCCTTGAATGAGCAATAAAGGAAAGAAATAGATCACATAAACCAGAGTCAGAGAGATATACAGGAACTTAAAATCTCAATCACAAGCTTGCAAAACCATTTGAGTGAAAGTGAAGACAGAGTTTCAGATCTTGAAGACGCTAGTGAAGCTAGTGAAAAGGTAAGAAAAGACCTCTTAAAACACTACGAGGCAGGAAAAAATAATCAATCACTTGAAAGATGATGCAAATATGAACAATGTGAGACTAATAGGCATCAATGAGAAAGAAGGAGTCAATACAAATGACATTAAAGAAATATGGGTAGAAGTAATAGCAGAAAACTTCCCAATATGAGGAAACAATCTGACATTCAGGTAACAGAAGCATACAGAATGCCAAGTAACTTCCACCCAATTAAAAACACATATAATAGTCAAGATCCCAGAAATCCAGAAGAAGAATAATATGCTGAAAGCCGCTAGAAAAAGAAGCAGATCACATTGAAAGGAAAACCCATCAGAATTATGGCCGACTTCTCTTCACAAACCATGAAGGCAATAAGAGCATGGAACAGAGTACTTCAAGTGCTCTATGAAAACAAATTCCAGCACAGACTACTGTACCCTGCAAAACTCTCTTTCAAGTTTGATGGAGAAGTGAAATACTTCCATGACAAAGAACAATTGAAGAATTTCATGATGGCAAAGCCAACCCTACACAGGCTACGGAAAGATGTTCAAGAGAGGGACCAAAATGGTCAGAACTCCACGAATGAGATCAGAAGCAACTAACTAAATAAGGCAAACAATTAAACAGAGGAGACAAAGTAATAAAAAACAACAGGTAAATAACATGTCAATCTTAAGTCAAAACATCTCAATTATAACCATGAATGTAAATGGACTCAATTCACCAAGTAAGAGAAATTGACTGGCATAGTGGATGAGGAAACAAAATCCAACAAATAGGTCAGGCTTATGTATATGCTGTATAGAGGAAACACATTTAATTCATAAAGACATTCATAGGCTTAAAGTCAAATGATGGAAGATAATACTACATGCCCCAGCACCTCAGAAAAAACCAGGGGTAGCAATCTTATTCACAGACAGTCTCAACTTCAAACTAAGAATGATCAAGTAAAATAAAGAAGGCCACTATATACTGGTTAGGGGAAAAATTCAAGTGGAAGAGGTAATGCTCATAAATATGTATGCACCAAACTTGGGAGCACAAAACTATATAAAGCAAATCTTAATGGACATGAAAAATCTAATATCCAATAAGACAATGTTAACATGAGACCTTAACACCTCCTTATCCCAAGAAGATAGATCAACCGGACAAAAACATTAGCAAAGAAATAACAGAACTGAACCAGAGCTTGGAACAAATGAACTTGGTGGACATATACAGAGTTTTCCACCCAAACACAGATGAATACACATTTTTCTCAGCTACACATGAGTCATTTTCTAAAATAGGTCAGGCTTATGTATATGCAAGACAACATAAATTATCCCATGCATACTATCTGACCACAGTGCAATGAAACTAGAAATAAATGACAAATATAAATCAGAAAAAAACCTAAATACAAAGATATTAAACAACACTGTACACAGCAACCTATAGGTCACAGATTAAATTAAGCAAGAAATTCAATAATATCTAAAATTCAATAAAAATTTAAGCACAACTTATCGGAATTTATACGATACAATGAAAGCAGTTGTCAGGGGAAAATTCATAGCTGTGAACTCACATAGTAGGAAAACAGAATGGAAACAAATAAACACCCTAATGCTGCACCTCCAACAACTACACAAGGAAGAGCAAACTAAACCCTGAGTCCAAAGATAGGAAGACATCATAAAGATTAGAGCAGAAATTAATTCAATTGAGATGAAGAAAACAGTTAAAAGAATTAACGAAAGAAAAAGCTCGTTCTTTGAAAGATTAAACAAAATTGATAAACCCTAGCTAACCTCATCAAAAAGAGGAAAGAAAAATTTCAAATACAAGCAATAAGGAATGAAAAGGGTGAAATTATCACAGACCCAGTGGAAATTCAGAAGATTATCAATAGCTACTTTGAGAATCTTTACTCTCACAGAATAGAAGACACAGATGAAATGGACAGATTCCTAGAAAATTACAAATTACCGAAACTGAATCGACAAGATATAACCACTCTCAATGGCCCAATGACAGCAAATGAAATATGAGATGTAATAAAAAAGCCTACTGACAAAGAAAAGTCCAGGTCCAAATGGATTCACAGCTGAATTCTACAAGAATTTTACAGAAGATGTTGTTACTATATTCCTCAAAATCTTCAATGAAATTGAAAAGGAAGCAATCCTCCCAAAATCATTCATGCAGGCAAGTATTATACTGATACCAAAACCAGTGAAAGACACAACTAAAACAGAGAACTACAGCTCAATATATCATGAACATAGATGCAAAAATTCTCAATAAAATACTAGCAAATAGAACACATCAAATCATCAAGAAGATCATACACCACGAGCAGGAAGGATTCATCCTAAAAATACAAGGATTGTTCAATATTTGAAAAACCTATAAATGTAATACACCATAACAATAGAGCAAAAACTAAAAACCACATGATCATCTCCATTGATGCAGAAAAGGCTTTTGACACAATCCAACACTCATTCATATTTAAAGTCCTACAGAAAATTGGAATAGATGGTCTCTACTTCAATCTGTTAAAAGTCATTTATGAAAACCCAATGGCTAACATAATTCTAAATGGGAAATAACTGAAATCTTTCACTCTTAGATCTGGTACAAGACAAAAATGTCCTCTATCGCAACTCCTTTTCAATATAGTTCTGGAATCATTAGCTAGAAGTATTATACAAGAGAAAGAAATAAAAAGAATAAGAATGGGTAAAGTAAAATCTAAATTATCATTATTTGCAGAAGATATGTTACTTTACTTGGAATACCCAAAAACTCCACCAGGAAGCTACTAGAATTAATACAGAAATTCAGTAGCATAGCAGGATACAAAGTCAGTAATCAAAAGTCAATAGCATTCTTCTACACAGATAGCAAACACACTGAGAGGGAAATTAGAGAAACAATACATTTTACAATAGCACTGAGGAAACTGAAATACCTTGGAATTAATCTAACTAAATAATTCAAAGATATTTTCAAGGAAAATTACAGTACTCTGAAAAAAGAGATTGTAGAGGATTTCAGAAAATGTAAAGATATTCCATGCTCCTGGATAGGAAGAACCAACATCCTGAAGATGGTCATACTCCCAAAATTGTTTTACACATTCAATGCAATCCCTATCAAACTACTATCAACATACCTCACAGACCTAGAGAAATCATTCCTAAAATTTATTTGGAAACAGAAAATACTTAGAATAGCAAAGGCAATCCTGGCCAAAAAAGACAAGGAAAGAGGTATTACAATTCCTGACGTGAAATTATACTACAAGGCTACTGTAATAAAATCAGCATGATACTGGAAACGAAATAGACCTGAGCATCAGTGGAATAGACTAGAAGATGCTGAAGCCTCGACAAACACATTCAGCCATCTTATATATGACACAGAGTCCAAACATACTCACTGGAGGAAAGATAGCCTCTTTCACAAATGGTGCTAGAATAACTGGCCCTCTACATGCCGAAAACTAAAACTTGACTCATGTCTATCACCATGCACTAAGCTAAAGTCAAAATGCATTAAAGATGTCAACATTAAAACAGAAACACTAAATCTCCTGAAAAAGAAATTAGGAGGAACTCTTGAAGACATAGGGGTAGGCAAAAATTTTATGAACAAAAATCAAAATGCACAGGAAACACTTAAAAGAGTTAACAAATGGAACCTCTTCTTATTGAGAAGTTTTTGCACATAAAAAGAAATTACCAACAAAGTGAAAAAACAACCCACAAATTAGGAAAAAATCTTGACAAAGAAGTACTCAGACAAAGGTCTGCTCTCTACAATTTATAAAGAACTAGAAAACACTAGGGCCCCAAAATTTAAAGACCCAATCGAGAAATGGGCATCTGAGATGAACACACATTTCTCAGAGAATGAAATTAAAGAAGTGAATAAATATATGAAAAAATGCTCCACATCACTAGCCATCTGTGAAATGCAAATTAAAACAACTTTGAGATATCATCTCACCCCAGAAAGAATGGCTATCATAAAGAAATCACCCAACAACAAATGTGGAAAAGGCTGTGGGGAAAAAGAAAACCTTCTCTACTGCTGGTGGGAATGTAGACTGTTATAACCATTATGGTAATCAGTGTGGAGTTTCCTTAGAAAACTAGGACTGGAAATCCCATTTAAACCAGCTATTCCTCTACTGAGAATTTTCCCAGAGGATCTGAAAACATCACATCATAGTGATGTATGCATACCTAAGTTTATAGCAGCACAATTTGTGATAGCCAAATCTTGGAAACAACCAAGATGCCCATCACCTGAGGAATGGATGAAAAAGATGTGGTATTTTTATACAGTGGAGTATTACTTAGCTATAAAGAATGTTAAACTCGAAACCTTTATATTGAAGTGGATGTCACTTGAAGATATACTCATAAGTGAAATAAGCCAGACACACATGTGTAAATGTCATATAGTTTCCTAGTATAAGAACTCAAAAGAAGAAATACAAATAGAAAGGTATAATACAATTAAAAGGAAGGCAAGAAATTGAGGACTAGACAATGAAGAAAGAGCAAGGAGAAGAGCTAGGAAACATGACTGAGGCAAAGCCATACAGATATGTGTACAAGATGGGTAAGGCAATGATTCTGAGAATACTCAGAAGATTTTCAAATTTAACAGTTAATTGGCAGGATTCTCACCCTGACTAGCTATATATACTAACACCTGTAAACTAAGCAACTTCACTGAAGATGGCAATTTCTAACAAAAGGTTCATGCTTGAGTGCCTGTCATTCTGGTCTTCTGAATACGGGCTGCTTGTCATGATATGCCAGTTGCTGCCATGCTGTCTCTTGGGTAGGTGATTGTTTAAAAAGGAAGGGGGTGGTGAATTAAGGCAAGAAACAGGAAAAGGAGTGTTGCGGGACTGTCTTGCAACACTGTTGTATATGGTTAGATTTCTGGACTTATGTTTGAACATATATAATTCTTTATTCCTATTTTTAATTATATTTTAATTTTTTTAAATTTTTTGTCATATTCTGTAGGGACTTAAAATTTAATATAGCAATACTTTATGAAAAATACCTGTTCCTTGTTATATCTAAAATGTTTGATATTCAGACAGATAGTGAGGTTAAGCTCAATAGCCTAGGTTATATGGTAATAACAATAAGCTTCTCTTCTGGAGAGTTAACAATCTAAGTTTGCAGACCAAATATTAGAGAAAAGGGGGCCAAAAGGAAAGCCAACATTTTGGCTCTGGCCTTCCAAGGTCAGTTAAGACTATTGACATATGAGAACTTGCACTGTAACATCATGAAACTCAGTTGTGTCCCAAATTTTCTGAACAAGGAGATTATGGGGCCAAAGAGGAAAGTGATTGATGATGTAGAGTGTGCCTAAGGAGAGTCACATGGAGAGAAAACGTTCTTTCAGGCTTTCACAGAGAGCACATTGGCCAAGCAATGCCGTGACTCAGCCACATGGCTGACACTGACAAAGGATCTACAAACTGTGCTACAGGGTTTCAGAATAAATCCTGAGGGGATTTAACTGACCTTATCAGATCCAAAAGCTACAACTCTTGTTACATAGATCTTGCTTTATCTTGGTCTTAACAATCCAGCAGAAAAGTATAAAAATGAAGTACAAGAAATAAAGCGATGTTGTTATGTTGAGCTGTAGGGGACTCAGGTCAACAACTTCTGACATTGCCAGTCAAGTGGAAGACCCAATATTATTATGAACTACTGGACTATTTTGGAATATTTTGTTGAGTTCACACACCTACAATATTTAATTGATGAAATTAAACAAAAAACAAAATACAGATGAATGTCCATTTTGTATCTGTGTATTTAAAATAGTTAGGATAGATATATAGCTACATTCTCTTAATTCAAGGAATAGAGGGATTTGTTCTAATAGTGTTTGTAAATAGGATATCATGCCTGCATCTTGTACAACAAATAACCACTAGGAAGGCAGTATGCAATGCGTTAATTATTGGAACTGTCCTACCAATTTTATCTAAAACTGTCTCATTGTTATTTATTTCTCAATAAAATTATGGAAAAAACCAAAATAACTGACAATATCAAAATAGATTGCACAGAAAAATCATTCACCTCCTTTAAGGAGAGTAAATGCAGATGGATTTTTTTTCTTTCTATATAGTAATTTTTAAAAAAATAATAAAAGAAAAAAAGAGTTAAGCCTGATTCAATTTGATTGACTCTTTTTCAAAATCCCCTAGTGTCTAGGTAGTGAATTTGAAATTCTACTTCAGATATATCAGATCTAAAAAACAGTCTTGGTAGGTAGTGCTTGGTCCTATGTGCAACAATGAGATTCTGCATCCAGAGTTCTTGGAGGAATTACAAGAAACTGCATTTTAAATGAGAGTCAAACACCAATGAAACCTCACTTGAAACAGCATATAAATCTACGAAGTTATAACCTCTGCCTGAGTTGTTAAACTCCAGGAAGAGAGATCTCCATTGACATGAACTAAATTTTGTATAACAGGGTCTAGCAGAATATGTGTAGGTGATTATGCTACTGATTGGACATCACCTAAGAATCAGAGCTTGGAAAGGCTACTTGTGGTGTTTTTGTTGGGTTTTGGTACAATATTTTAACGATACATTTCCTTACTCTGTAAAAAAATAAAAAATAAAAAAACAGTCCTTTTTCATTGTCCTGTGTAATCTCTGGTACTCTCTCTAAGGAAGTGCAGTCAGATATTATATCTATCTAGATAGATAGATAGATGATAGATAGTTAGATAGATAGATAGATATCTACATCTACATCTATATATCTGTATCTATATCATCTTTTTCTTTATCTATATCTAAAGCATCTTTTTCTTTATCTATATCTACAGCATCTATAGATATAGCTTTTAGTAATATAATTCTCCAAATGTTGAATATATTAGATTGAATATAATCTGAATATTGAAATACTAAAATCTCAATACTGTCCTAAGATTATATATATTATATTATATATTATGTATTATGCATTATATATTATGTAATATTATATATATATGTATTATTAGAATATTCTTAACACAGTAGACCAAATGTCAGTGATAGTATGGACACTATCATTAATATTAAATGGAACTAAAGTATTAAGCAGAAAGTTTTTAAGAAACAGACTCCTTTCCCCTTAGGATATTCCATAGAAATCCAGCAGAACGCATGGTTTACTAGAGTGAAGAATGTACTCATTATGGAAACAGTACTGAGCAGGCAATACTGAGCAGAAAGTTGAACCCTGGTCTTGACTCTTCCCTGACCTGTAATGTGACTTGAAACTTTCTGCACCTTAGATCTCCTGAACCTAAAATATGAATGTGCTTTAGAGGTATGATTCCTCCCACCTCTTTCAGAATTATAATGTTACCAATAAAAGATTCTCCGTTCCTTTAGTTGACAACTTTTGTTGCCAAAAGCTCATGACATATGGTTCCTGAGGGTGAGTGAGCCCAGTTAGAACAGAAAAAATGGAGCCTCAGATCTGAAGGCAGGACCATCAGGACGGTGCTCCACATTGGTAGAGGGCTGTGTGGGGCCTGCTGGGGCACCGTCTGCTGTGGCAGTGTGAACTCAGAGGAAAAGAGGTAGGAAATGTTTACGAGCAGTAGTGGGTCATTCTTCACCAGCTGCAGATGGTTCTGTGGGAAAGAAGTAGCAGGGTTTCAGCGACTAGCAAATTATTCCTGACAGTGTCACCAGAGATGAATGAACTCTCTGTCTTGCCTGGGAACGAGGCCTGCGGATTCACTTTGGGGAGAGTCCGGTCTCCTCCGTGCTTTCTGACAGTCTGTATCCAAACGCTCCCCAGGCCTGTGGCGTTAGTACTGCTCAGTCCCACGGCTTCTATAGGCATTCGAGGCTCAGTGATTAATGATACAGGCAGTAATTCAGCTTCATCCACTTTCTAGAAGTCACGATAACCTACGTCCGTACCTAGGTGTTCGACACTTACCAAAATACAATAGATGGAAAAGCTGTTCACCTCCTTCAAGGATAAATACTGATAGACCTTGTTTCTACACAATATTTTCTTTAAATAATCATAAAATATAGAAGGCTAGGCCTGACTCATCTGATTAGCTTTGTTATTCCAAAACCTCTTCCACTGTCCAATTTCCTACTTAAATTTTGAGCTAAAGAAGTGGACCTCTGACACTTCCAACACAGGTAGAGGGATGAGAGAATCTAGAATTAACAATGAGTGAAGCTTTGGTGTGATTATTTAGTGGTGAAGTTTACTTGGAGAATCTAGCATATTTTTTCTGCTCCAGTCACAAATACCATCAGCTGCTCTGTCTCACTTCTTTCCAAAATCTTGCTTTGAGAAAGGCTCTGACATCTCTCATCGGTAATGCAGCCTGATTTGTCAATGTGATGGATTCTGAGAAAATTTACATCCGCAGGCAGAACTCTAATTGTTTCATTAAAAGGGTAGCCACCTGTACAAGCCTCTCAGCTCCTACAGAGTTAGGAGGAGGGTATGTTACATCACAGAAATCACATTATCTAAAAGTAAAATTACCCTTGACTTTTTCATGCACTCTTCACCATCATTTCTTTTGACCTTTAGCGCTCCACACACCTGGTTTACTCTATTCTGCTTTTTCTGCTAAAATGCGCACCGGAGAGTTAATGACTTAACAGAGCGGCTGCCAAGGCGTGATTAACATTCTGAGAAGGGGCAGAGAGAGGCATCCTGCAGTACACCTGGGCATGCAAAGAGTTAATACATTTCCAGAGAGTTCTGCCCTTAGGAGGATAGCCCTCTTTTTGAAGTTAAAAAAAAAAAATCCAGGTGTGCCTAAAGAAGAATGCCGAGAGAAAGGAGGCTGCTTTTAGAAGATATGAAACTCCAGACCTTAAATGATTTAAATGCAATCCCCATGTGCAGCTGCTAAACCAAAGCACCTCACCCCAGGGAAGAGATGAGAAATTTTGAGGGCGATTGAACACTGAGAATTCTCATCGTGGCTTAGCAAAGAGTGACTTAGCACATGTGTTTCAGTAATTATGAAGCGTCAGGATGCTCACTGGCTCTGAAACACAGTCACCAGTGTGACAACCTTGGTGCTGCTGTGAGAGGCAATCAGATGAGGCAAGGATGAGCACCTTCGCTTTTGCAATCTGCTAATGCTCAAGGCAACTTTGCTTCTGGGAATGGATTCTGAGTCAGGCATTCACACTAAGATTATTCATTGCTTTTTAAGATTAAGTGTGCAGAGAAAATCCCAGCAAAAAGAGAAAGATGGAATGCTTATTAGGTAGCAGCCATGTGTGGGACACTTACTAGGATCTGAAATCTTACATTCATATCTTTTAAAAACAAAATATAAATAGATTTTTATTATGAAACTCATATAGTTTTCAGAAAGATACAGAAATAGCAAACTCCTCTCTAATTCTGTGTAGGTCATAAAACAATATTACTAGGACTTGAGAAGGCCTCAGAAGGCCCTGCCCAATGACCACCTATTTTTCTCCTGAACATTAGCACCACTATGTCAAAACTTGGCCCACTTTGCCTTGTAAAGTTTCAGTGTAAGCATGCACTTTGCCATAGTGGAGTTGTGCTTGTATCTGATATATAAATAAATGGATTCACACAGCAAGAATTCTCTCATACCTTGCCTCTTTTGTTCAGAAATATGAAGTTACGGGGCTGGTGAGACGGCTCAGTGGTCTAAAGCACCTACTTAGAACAGGCTTGGCAAAGCACAGGGACCACGTTTCAATCCCCCAGCACCACATGCCAGCCAGCCACGCCCCCTGGTGGGCTGAGCTGGCCACACACACACACACACACACACACACAAATAAATAAAAATTTTAAAAAAGAAATATGAAGTTATGATGTTCATGGTTTGGGTCCATAACATTAGTTTATTCATTTGCTTACTACTGTATTACATTATTTGACTATATTGCAATTCATTTATTCTATTGTTGATGCAATTTGGATTAAATCTATTAATATGAATATTTTACTATGAGAATTCTTATACATGTAGTTTGGTTTTTTTAGGCTCTTTTTTTTTAAGATTCAATTATTTATTTACATATTTGGTACAGGGTGTCACTATGCAGCTCAGACTCCTAGTGATCTTCCTGTCTCAGCTTTCCCAGTACTGGGATTCCAGGCATGCACCACCATGCCTGGTTTCAGGTGATGGCACAGAATAAGGCATGGCAAACTATCTTGGGGATGGAACCTGGGTCCTTCTGCTTATCAGGCTGGCACTTAGATGGCTGAGCTATCTTCCCAGCCCATATATTTCTTTGAAATACACACCTAATAGTAACATTAGGTTCATGATACAATTAGGACTTAAAGATCAAAGTCACATAAAAAGTTAAATTCATTATATCATCTATACCGATGGGTATTTACGGAAGCTACACACATGCGAGTTTTTGGAGTCAGGAATCATCCAATAAGCAATTATTTTGAATCCATCTTATGCAATGCATTGTGCTGCTAAATCTCCAAGTGAAAAATTAACAAAAGTAAACTAAATTATAAAAATAAAATTTGTCATTCATTCACTCAATCCACTGGTTTTTGTTTAGTATCACTCACGTGCTGTAGCTTATGTTAGAATGCTACATTGTCCTCTATAAATATCCTAATAGGAAACAGAAATCAAAGAACTGCAGCATTTTGAACTGAACAGAGGTACCATTGTTGGAGCCATCCAACAGAGAGAAAGTTGCAGCACAATGAGGAAGCAAAGAATTTATTCAGTGTCTACAGAGTGCTAGCAAATCCAGGGCTTCTGGTTGTCAGATCTACAGAAATGTTTTTCTGAGAAAGAATACTAGGACAAAGGAAAGGGAAGAGGTGTGTTCATGATATTTAAATTCAGTCACTTCAGAAAACCTATTTTCTCTTTCCTCTTTTTTTTTAAAGTTACCAAGAGTCAAAATTAGGAAGAAAACTGACCTTTTTTTCTACCTACAAACTTTTTCTTCCTCTCTGGGTAGCCAATCCAGCAACCCCAAAGTGCTGAAAAGCTAATTCTCCAAAAGCCCTGCTCTTCTCAGTTTCACCTATGATGATACCACAGTGATCAGGAAGGAAAGAACAACAGCAACAAGAAAACAGTGCATCTTTCTCAGCTCAATTATATTATCAGAAAATAAGATTTACAGGGACAATTTGGCCTCATTGAAACTGCTTCAGTGGGTACCTTTCCATTCTTTTTTCCAAAACTTTGAAAGATGCCATTGTGCTTTCAGATGTCTTCTAAGAATTAAAGAGCTCAGTGGGCAGTGGTGGAAGGAGCATGGGATTTGGAGCAGAACATCTGGAGCAAATCCTGGCTCCTCACTATACCAATACCTTTGGGTCAAGGTTGCTACTATTTATAACCTGTTAAGGTTGATCATTGTGTCAACTTGAGGAGTCTAGAAGCTTAGCTAAATAGCTAACTCAGCAGTTCTATGTCCTGGGATGGAAAGGATGCTGCTCTAGGGCGCTGTTCATTGTGTCAATTTGAGAAGTTTAGAAGGTTAACTCTGTGACTCAGCAGGGACCCAGGGTCTTTATACTTGGTATTCATCCTGAGGCTGTGTGAGATGAGGAAATAGAGATTGTGTCAGTGCCACCCCCCTGGAGAGGAGCAGCCTGCTTACAATATAAGGACAGAAAAGAGGCTTGTTCTCCCTCCATGTGTTCTGGTTGCTTTTACTGTCTTCTGCTACCTTGAACTCCTGCTGCTCTGCCTTTGGCTTTGGAGCCAGCTGATTATGGACTGAAACCTTCACAGACTACCAGCTCAGTAAACCTTTCCTTCCTTAATGTTGGGCATTGGGTATTTCTCTTACCAAGGAGAAAAATGTAACCAAGATATAATTCAATAAATTTTTGCCTTTTTCTATCATTTTTCCCCTTGATCAAATTCTGGAGAAAGTACTAATTCACCTTCTTCAAGTCTGGACCAGTTTTATGTGCAAGAACAATGTGTTGATTCTAATCGTTGGACAGTTCCACCCTACATGTACCAGTGAATCAAAAGCAACATAACTTCCTCATGAAAAGTCAAGCTACAGTCATCCTCTCGATAAATCACCACATTCACTTAGTACAATTATTTATCTCTCATATTTATACCTTCTTTTACCTCTCCAATGTGTTTCAATCTCTAGTATGGATGTTTCAAAAAGGTACAAGAGTCTTTTTTTCAGTTTTAATGGCCCACTACCTTGCACTCTCAGAGGTTAAACCACACTAGTCATCAACCCCTCCATCCCCCCCAAAAGGAATTTCTAGACAGGCTTTCTAGCTGTGGGTTAAAAATCAGCGTTGAATAATCCTGGAATACGTTCATCCTGCTATAAGAGAACTCAATCAGAACTCAACCTAGAGAAGAGTTAAATTAGTAGAATGCTTATCTTTCAAAGGGTTCAATTGGGAGTACTCAATTTTTGATGCATTTTAGTTGGGCAGTAATTAGCAACTAGCATACTGCTAAATGGACTATCACCTTACTTTTTGACAATTTACTGAAAATTAGCCCCTCTGTGTTATTTAAACACAGGGGGGAAATGGATTGGGAGACTAGAGCTGAAGACAGGATTTAATTTGTGCATTTATAAGAGAATTTTGAGTGTGCTGCTGATATTTAAGGACTTCAGTAAATGTAAAAGAGGGGAAAAGGTTGGGAATGACAGACAGTGAGTTCTGCTCAGCAGGAGTTGACTCTATAGTCAAAGTATAAATGGATCTAGTTCTTTTTAAATGTTAATAAGCTTTTGCACTAGAAGGGATTTCATATGTATTTGCTATATCAGACACTGACTAGCCTATTCTGTGGTTGCCAAGGTAGATTCAGCTTTTAAATTACTGCCCATATCAGTTGAAAACAAATCTAAAGGAATAATACCTTTGATACCTTTGATAAGTAAATAAAATACTATTTACTTCATCAATATCTACTTCTTTGTTAGTATTTTAAATAAACTGAATTTCACTTGATCATGACAATGTCTATTTAGTGACAGAAAAATACGTGAAATATAAGCATAGGAATGAATAAAGATAAGTAGCAACTTTATTGTATAGTACTATACAAATAGATTTTCCTAAGTTGGTAACTGTGACACTCCAGGGACTAAATCACATCTTCTCACTCTTCCCTAACTTCTTAATCAGCAAATGTCAAAGGAACACAGAGATATGAGAAGAGGTAGAGTGGCATTAATTTGGATCTAACAAATTTAAATGATATTTGTCTTGGTTTCTAGAAAAAAAGCCAAACTGTTTGAGATGGAATTTAAGATTCAAATGATAACAATATACAATTGACTTACTATACTCTAAAGGTGTACAGATCTAGATGTCCAGGTCAAACAAAGAAATGGCCCCTATCGACTTATCTAGAAAAAGAAATAACTCGTTTCTCTCACTTGGAGAGAAATTGCAAGGATCAATTCAGCCTGCAGAGTCTAGTAAAATGGAGAGTTTATCAGTATTGGGCAGTTTTGATAATTTCCTAGAAGCCTTTCCTAACAAAGTTATCCCAAGTCTCATATCAGGAGACTACGAATTTAAGTGTAGATAACCCCGGGATGGGCAACTTGTCACAGAAAAAGGACAGATCTATCAAATGAGAAAATGGGAAGTACAGGAAAGAATAAATCACACTATTAAAATATATGTATAAATTCAGTGATAGAAATGATGGTAGATTTTGAAAATATAGTAACACACAAATGTTCATCTCAAAAGCATGTGTTTTACCACAATTTAAAAGAAATGCCAAAAAACAAGGATAGAGAGAAAGAACTTATTCTGTTTAATATTGAAACATGTATAGTTGTGACAAAGCAATTTTAAAAATCTACATCAGGAACTGTATTGTCAGAAAAAAAGATGATCATTTCATATTTCAAGAGACGTTGTAAAAAGAAAGAAAATCAAACTAGACTTGTTCACAGCTCACCCCAATCAAAGTATAACACCAGATGCTTTGCCCGTTATTCAAGACAAAATATAGACCTTCTATAATTGTACAATTATTCCCTAAAAACTATTTGCTCTCTTAGAGTCAATGGATTCATTGGTATCCTATGGCTGAAGGACTGGATTTATTTAAAAAGTATATATTTCTATTTCCATTGCCTGGGGAAAAGTCATATATCCTTTGGATATGAAATGACAAATGAGAATCCAATTATAAGCTTGCAAGTGAGAGAATTGCCTTTCTCCAGACCTGTAGCAGGTAAAAACTCATCATTATGAAGACAGACACAGAAATATTCCAGAGGACAGGTCAAGTGGTACAATATCAGTAAGGAATGCCCTATAAAGGAAATGCATCAAATGGGTTTTGAATGTGAGAACTCTGTGAAAGGTCATGTGTAATGTCAATTTTATGTTTTCTATATCATGCCTCTTTTCTGTTTTCTACAAATCTTATAAAAAGATATTGAATGTATAGAGTGAGGATATTTATGAGAATATAGACAGTAACATTTTCTATAATTGTGCAGGCTGAAAATAATCAATATGTTTATCACAGGAAAATAGATGAATAAAATGAATAAATTATGGTACACTCACATAATAGACTACCATACATGAAAAATAAAGAAATACACATGGACATAAAGAACATATACATGTAAGAGGTAAAACTAGACAGCAAAAGATGATAAACTTAGAATTTATAATAGTGACTCAAAAAAGAAAAGAGTTAATAAGAATAGACACAGAGTGAACACCAACAATATTAATATTTGTTACTGTTTTATTTCTTTAGACTTTGTGAAGGGTATTTTGGTACCTTTTAATTATTATTTTCATATATTCATAGGGACCAACTTTCCATTGTCCATGTGTAAAATCTGGACAGCAGGATATTTATGTGTGACCCACAAACTAAAAATGTTATTGCTATTGTATTTTTAAAGCTGGGTTAAGAAGAAGGGGGTAAAAAAGGAAGGTAGAAGAAGGGAAAGAGGAAGGAACTGTGCAACAGAATTGTATGCGACCTGCACTGTCTGAAATAGTCAATGGTTGAATCTTTTCAGATCAACATTTGCTAATTCATAGATAGATAGATAGATAGATAGATAGATAGATAGATAGATAGATATAGATATAGATATAGATATAGATATAGATATAGATATAGATATAATCATAACAGTGTAATAGGCTTAGTCTGTACTATAATGGCAGAAATTAATGAAAGGGGCAGTTATAACAGTGATCCAAGATCAAGAAGGGTTACTCAAGGCAATACCAGGAGAGAATGAGGCACTTTTTTTAATACTTATGAACTGTTCATGCAGTGATTACTAAGAAAAATGACCTACATTCTAATGAACTGGATGAAAGGCTACATATTAGGTGTGAGACAATGATTTTTGGAAGTGAAAGCTGACTGGCTACAGAATATTTGATTTCTTTCCTTTCTCCTACAAAGAAGTGTAAAGTGGGCTAAAAAGGGAAAGGAAAAGGTCAGAGTTTGTGGAAATGGGAAAAATTCTACTTTTGATCCTTCTAGAATTTGCCATTGAGACCCTTCTCAAAGTTTTATGCTTCTTAAGGGGAAAAAGCCCTATCTTGTTTCTTGTTTTTCTAGGGTTTTTTTTTTTTTCATATATAAAGAAGGTATATGGTATGATGAGTTGGAAGGAGACAATGAGGGAGACAGAAAGAGGCTAAGGGAAAATTCAGGAAGCTGCACATTCCTGCATCTTCCACAAGGATCTAGCATGTGCCACTAGAGCTTGCTGAGGTCATGAGGGATGCAGTAGGCAGCGCTGCTGTTCCTGTCCAAAGGCTGTCTGACATTGAGAGAAAGTGTGAGAGAAAGTGTGCTTGCTGGCACTGGGCTCTTAAGCCTTCCTAAGAGCACATGCATAACAAGCCTCCCTTTAGGTCTAAGTAGTGGGTAATTTCACACAACCAGCAAGCCACATTAGCCCCAAGGGCAGGCTTGTGAAGCGACCTAGCTGCCTGTACATCCTCTTGCATGTGATCTTAAGGAGGATAGTTGTGAAAAATCATCTTTCCTCTTCTTCTTCAGATAACTACTCAGAGTCAGAAATTACCAAAGGGAATTACCAGTTTTTGATAAGGTAGTCTGTTATTTTTTTAAACTTATTTTCCCCTTGACGTCCTTACATTGAGGAAGGGGAGGAGGAAGAAGAGAACAATGATCTAAGTATAACTGAATTGTTATAACAAACTATCCCATTGTTGATGAACCATTCTTTATGGGTAATTAATTGCTATTAAACTCTGTGCTTCTTAGAAAGCCAATTTATGCCACAGAATTTACTTGAAACATTTTGAGAGTGTAGAATATGCCAGTAATGATTTTTCTAAAATTAGATGTGATCAGGTTCTGTTTAGGGTAACCAGTAGTCTAGGATTATGCTCATAATGTCAGACCCTTTCCATTTTGGCCTAGAAAGGCTTTGTGACAATAAAATCTGCCATGAAAGAGAGTCAACAGTACCAGTTGCTTTACATGTATAATCCTTACAACTAACCTATAAAGTCGTCATTATTTTCACAATCTCACAGAAGAAGAATCTGAACCTGAGAAAGGTTAAATAACTTCCTCAGAGTCATACAGCTAATAAGGAAAGTTTTTATTAAAAAGAGAAGATTCCATTAAGTCTTTAACATGTAATAATTATTTTGCTCGCTACTCGCACATTTCATGTGCAATGTTAATTCATAACCTTTGGGATAGAGCTAAGGTGAGAGGATGGCATTCCCAGAGATTTTTATGTTATTCAAATTCAACAAAGTCAGAACAGACAGAAGTCCAAGTGGAACACAGGACACTAAATCAAAACTATGAGATTTTCTGCTTTCTGTGCAATCCTTCAACAGGCTGATAAAGGAAAGTTCTTAGTCTTTCACCTCTGAAGCTATTTGGTTAAATCAGAGTAAAAAAAGTTTGAAACAGAGTTAAAGACAGCCAAGCCCCATCCCTTTGATTTTGTTTTGATCCAGGTCAGCAAGGTGGCAAGGACCAGGAAACAGCCCCTCCCCTTGATGTTGCCACAGCAGAGGTGAATCAGATGGGAAGGCCCAGAGGCCAGAGGGAATATCAGTGACATAATAGTGCCCCAACTGGGGCACACAGGAGGGACAGGAAGGACTAGAAGTATAGGAAATTCTGAGGCAACAATAACCATATGAATCAACAGGTGGTAAGTTAGACAAACCACCACTGTGCTTGGGAACAAAGACACATGGAATAGGAGCAGGTGGGTGGAGCCACCCTTCTTCTTGCTTTTTATTCTTTTCTTTTTCTTTTTGTTTTTTCTTATATTTTTTCTTTTCTAAATGACTGGAGAGAACTCTAGCAACTGAAAATTAATTCCATCCCTCATAATCAGAGACCAAATTCAGGTAACTTGGTCTGATCAAGTTCAGATAACTTAGTCCCTTGATTACGTCTTCATTTTTTTGCTTCTACACTCTTCTCTAGTTTCCCAAAACTTGCATGTTTTTTCAAAACACACAAGTTTTTTGTCTTCCAATATTGCTTCCAGTTTCTTTTTATTTATCTTTTTTATCTACTACCATTCTTTAATTTTCCCACCACAGTATAAAAGCATGCTAGCAAGGGAAAACATTCTGTACATAAACTCCTAATTTGCCATCAGTTTTGTTACATAATGGTAGATTTTGCTTCTATCACATCAGGTATAAGACTTATAGTTACTACAGTTTGCCACTTTCTATACTGTGCTTGATGCTATTGGAACTACTAATTATGTTAATTTAGCTAGAGGTCATATCTGTTGTAATCAGTTGTTCTTCCTTCTGTAACAGTAATAGGAAGGTCTGGAGTAATATCCTCACCACAGCCCAACACCAAAAAAGGTAGAATCTCGGAACACACAAACCAAGAACCTTCTGCACAAACAAGACATCCCTGAAAAAGAGACTTTTCCTAGACAATACTTGATACTAATGATATAGCTACCTATTAAAAAAAAACTTACATGAATCAACACTGAAAAAAAATTTTTTAAAAAGAAAATGACAAGATTCAGAAGCAAAATGAAATCTCAAACTTTTAGTCCAACCAGAACAAGTCCAGAAGACAATGAGATAGAGGAAAATGGATGGCAGCCACCTAAAATTTCTGAAATGATAGAAACCAAGGAAAAGAAATAAATCTAAGAGATTATAGAAGAAATAAGATCAGAAATAATCTCTAAAGCAAAAAAGAAATGACAACAATCATAAATGAAATGCTCATCAAATCTATGGCAGAGATAGATTTAAATAGAGGATGATAAGAAAATGAAGGAAGAAAAAGAAAATGAAGGAAACCGGATGAATATAGGAAAGACAAAGAATGCATAAAATACATGTAAACAGATATCCAAGAAATTAAAAATTCCACTGTAAACCCACAAAACATCTTGACTCAAATAGAAGATAGAATTTAGACGTTGACGATAGGTTCTCAGCTAGCTATCACAAAAGGAATAGTCTCTATAAAAACAAGGAATCAAGAAATAGCAATTATGTAGCTGCAAGGTGATGCAAGTAACAACAATATAAAACTGATAAGTGGCAGTGGAAAAGCAGGAGTCAGCATGAATAACAAAAGTACTATTTGCAGAAGTAACAGCAGAAAATTTTACACATATGGTAACATAAACTAGAATACAGATTTGTGAGGGATATAATCTTCAATTAGCCATGACCAAAACATATCTAAACCCAGACATATAATAAGGAAGATCTCATAAATTTAACACAAGAACAGAATGTTAAACACATTATAGAAAAGAAAAAGATCACCTATAAAGGAAAGCAATCAGAATCACAACAGACCCCTCAAAACAAATCCTTGAATATAGAAGAGCCTGGAATAAAATATTTCAGGTACTGAAGGAAGACAACTTTGAGCCCAGAATGATATACCCTACAAAACTATCTATCAAATTTAAAGGAGAGATAAGATACTTCCATGAAAAAGAACAACTGAAGAAATTTATGAACATGAAACCAACTCTACAAAGAGTACTGAAAGATATTCTAGACAGAGAAATAAATGACACAATTCCAAAGACAGAAACAGAAACAAATCAGCAGGAAGGGAAAGCAATTAAACAGAGGAAAAAAGAAGGGAACCAATAACAGGAAAATATCATGACAAAGACAAGCCAACACGTATCAGTTATAACCATCAATGTTAATCAACTCAATTAACCAATCAAAAGAAACACACCAGCAGAGTGAATCAAGAAACAAAATTCATCAATATGCTATACATAAGAAACACATTTAATTCAATTCACAGACTAAATGTCAAAGGATAGAAAACAATACTATCTACAACAGGAACCCAGAAGAAAGTAAAAGTAGCTATTCCATTTGCAGACAATAAGAACTTCAAGCCAGGTATTATCAAAAGAGATAAAGAAGATAATTACATACTTATAAGGGGAAAACTTCAAGAGAAATAAATAATAATCATAAGTATGAATGTACCAAATATGGGAGCACGTAGCTACAGAAGACAAATATTAATGACATGAAAGATCAAATAAGCAATAGAACAATAGTAACAGAAGATCTTAATACCCCATTGTCACAAGGAGATAGATCAACTAAACTAAAAATCATCAAAAAATATCAGAACTGAACCAAACCTGTTTGAAAAGGACTTAGTAGAAATTTGCAGTGTTTCACCAAACACTATCCAAATACATATTTTTCTCAGCTACAATGAGATACTCTCAAAAATAGAATGTATACTACCCCACATAACATGCTTTAATAAATGCAAAGGAATTAGTATTAATTATCTCATGCATATTATCTAACCATAGGACAATAAAATTGTAAATCAGTGGCCAAAGAAACTAGAAAAACCTCCATAAAATGTAGAAATTAAATAACAGCCTCCTGAACAATCAGTGGGTCACAGATGAAAATGCAGATACAGCACACTGGAAGTTTGGGACACAATGAAAGCATCCCAGAGAAGGAAATGTATATCAGTGAATCCTCAAATCAGGAAAACAAATGAGCAAAAATAAACAACCTAATGTTGTACCTCAAACTTCTATAGAAAGAAGAGCGTATCAGACCCAAAGCTAACTAACACAAGGGAAGAAACTTTAAAGATCAGAATACAAATTAATGCAAATAAGAATAAGAAAGCAATAAAACAATTAATGAATCAAATAGTTGAATCTTTGAAAGAAAGAATAAAATTGATGAAACTTTAATCATTCTTATCAAAAAAAGAGAAAGAAAATACATATTTGCATTGAAGAATGAAATAGGTGAAATCACAATAGAGCCTATGGAAATTGGGAATGTAGTGATATACTAATATACTGTCCCAAGGGAGCAAAAGTAAAGAACAGAGCCTAAGGAAACTGGTCTTTTGTAACTCCAGCAAATTGGAGACAAAGTAGCAACAAATTCCTGGAGGTAGCACCCTATCTGTTCTTTGTTCCTTTACCTGGGAAGTTACCAACTAGCAGTAAGTAAACTTAGAGTTAGGTGAATGCAGGAAAGCAATGTAAATAACAGGTTGCTTTCACCAAATTAGTTATGCACATGCCTTAGCCTGTTTGTAGCCCTCAATAAATGTGAGAAGTTTCCTGGCTTGGAGTTCACTTAAAGAGAAACTAATCTGAAGTGAGATCTCTGAAGCTATATTCATCCAGCCTTGCTGTTATTCTTCTCGTGGCTCTGATCATTCACAACAACTGGTACCTAGACACAGGGCAAACAGGAGATGACTAATTGTAAGTATAAAGCAGGTTGGACTGTTGGGGTATGGTTCATCAAGAGTAGGCAAGAACAACAGCAAAACTCAGGGTAATGCGGAACTCCTTGTCAATAGAAAATGATTATGTCCATCTTATCTGGACACTGCTCAAGGCAGCAGGAATAAAACTGAAACTAAAAAGTTCTGAGGTGTTGTTGGCTCTGGCCGAGCGACACTGTTAAAGGTTCAGGCCATTGAGAAGGGCTGCTTTAAATTTAAAAGTTTGGAAGCAAGTTGTGAGAACGCTGAGTATTCACCAAAATGGGGAACCAATTCCTCTTCATGTATGGTCTGTTTGTAATTTAATTTCCTTAGCTTTGTAACCATTGCTATTGGACTCAGAAGAGTCTAACAAATATTTGAAAAGGTCAGCTTCAGATGCCAATATTGCTAAAACCCAAGAACTGCTTCCGTGCAAATATGAATCTGCAGATGAGACCCACAGCCTTCCTCACCCACAAATGCAGATGCTGCATAGAAAAAAGGGCAAAAGTACAGCGGGGGGGTGGGTCCCTGTGGTGCATATTTAAGATGAAAATGCACCCCCTCAAGATCCCATACAGGGAGGCACTCCCTGGCATGCTGAGAGTGTCAGTTCTTTAAAATTTCTAGATGCTCTATAGTACAGATGAGTTTGACAAACCAGGTCCTAAAAGGACATTATGGTATTGCAGACCATGTCCTTGGAATCTGAGGATTTGAAGGATATATAACAAAAGGAAACTAAGAGTGAGGGAGGTGAGCTGCGAGCCAAGGTAAGGCAATTATCACAACTGCTTTCTAAATTGATTGAAAAAAAATGGAGGTCTCTGCCCCATAGTCCCTCTGTCTCAGATCATGAAAATTCTACTCCTTTCACCATCTTTCTTTTAAGATTATTTTATTTTTTCCCATAATTTTATTGATAAATAAATAGCAATAAGACAGTTTCAAACCAAATTGGTAGGATAGTTTCAATAATTAACACATTGCATACATTCTTCCTAGTGGTTGATTGCTGTACAAGATGTGGATATGATATCCTATTTACAAACACCATTAGAACAAATCACTCTATTCATTAAGAGAATGTAACTATATATCTATCCTAACCACTTTGAACACAGATACAAAATGGACATTCATCTGTATAACCTTTTTTTTGTTAAGTTCCGTTATTTGAATATTATAGGTGTGTAAATTCAGCAAAATATTCTAAAAGAGTACAATAGCCTATAATAGTATTGGGTCTTCCACTTGACTGGCAATGTCAGAAATCGTTGACCTGAGTCCCCTACATCTCAACATAACAACATGGCTTTATTTCTTATATTTAATTTTTATACTTTTCTGCTGGATGGTTAAGACCAAGGTAAAGCAAGACCTATGCAACAAGAGTTGTAGCTTTTGGGTCTGATAAGTTCAGAGAAATCCCCTCAGTTTTTATCCTGAGATCCTGTACCTCAGATTGTAGAACCTTTGTCAGTGTCAGCCATGTGGATGAGTCATGGCCATTGCTTGGCCAATGTGCTCTCTGATTTTCACCATCTTTTAACCCTTCTGCTCTTCTATATGAGGAGAAAAAGGAAGCCCCCATAAAAGTTAATAGAAATGTGATATCTCAGGCTGGGGACTCTGAAGTTTATTCTGCCCCTTTGGGTATTATTCCTGTGGTGGTTCAACAACACCCACCAAATGCTCAATTTTCCAGTCTGGCATTCATCATTATTAAAAATTTAAAGCAGGCTTTCATGGCTTATGGTATGCAATCAACCTATGTGATTAGATTAATACAAGGATTAATAAATGAACATAGACAAATTCCTCATGCCTGGGAAGTTTTGTGCTTTACAACTTTAGAGCCAAGCCAATATTTGCAGTTTAGAACTAGGTGGAAAGATAAAGCAGATATTCAAGAAAGGGTTAACAGGGGACAAAATCCCCCAGTTAATGTTTCATCAGATCAACTCACTGGGTCAAAGACCTGGCTTGGTATTCCAGCCTAATTGCAATGTGATGATGTGGCTATTGTGCAAACTAGGATTTGTTGCTTGAGGGTGTTGGAAAAGGTGAAAAGGCCAGGGGATGCTGAAACATCATTTGCTAAAGTTCTTTAATCTAATAAGAAGCCATATGTAGATTTTGTCTCCCAATTAAGGGAGGCTATACACAAAACAAAGCACCAGATTTGAGGGATTTATTGTTACAAATTTGTCTTTTGAGAACGTGAATACTGAAAGTCAAAAGGCTGTGTCCCTTAAAGGCCAGAATGCATCATTGGAAGAATATATTAAGGCCTGCGCTGACATTGGCTCAAAGCCTTACAAAGCTAATTTATTGGCAA
Organism: Octodon degus; assembly: GCF_000260255.1. NCBI lineage: Eukaryota > Metazoa > Chordata > Mammalia > Rodentia > Octodontidae > Octodon > Octodon degus. The sequence goes on along the minus strand of NW_004524834.1, from coordinate 1,343,277 downwards.
CTGCCTTACAAGCTTCTTTTAAACAAAATTATACCAAATGTTTTAACTGTGGAAAAATGGTTCATATGAGAAAAGATTACAGAAAAAGACAAGATAAAAGGGAAAAAAAGAGATAAGAATAGCAAGAGTGCTCCTGGACTTTGTCTGAGATGTGGAAAAGGTGACTAGGGCTAATGAACAAGCTGCTCCAAACTTGATGACAATGACCAACACTTATACCCTCAGGGAAACTAGAGAATTGGCCCAACATCCCAGGACCCAGACTTAAACAATTCAAAATACCCACAGTTTCCATTGGCCAGACCAAATTTCAGCAAATACAGGGTTGCAGATCTTTTCCATGTAACCCCCGTAAGTTTACAAAATTAATGCTGAAGTTTTCAGCCCTATTCCAAAAGATACTGTAGGTCCAATTGCATAAAAGAGTAAGTACATTTATTAGTATAAAAGAGTAAGTACATTTATTAGTATAAATGTACTAATAACCAAGGTTTATTTGTACATTTGGTAGTTATTGATAGTGATTATGAAGGAGAACTCTCACTTATGATATCTACTACTAAACCTTTTCAAATTAAAACTCAACTTCAAATGGTACAACTATTAATCTTGCCATATTTAAAAAGGAGAATTTTTCCTTACAAAATTCAACTCATAATAAACTTCACTTGGCAGTATATACTATTAACTTCTTAAATTCTACAAAACTGAAAGTACAACAACAGAAAGACAATTCCATCAGGTAAGAAAAAAAATGGGGAGGGGTGTTGAAAAGGGTCCTTTAGAGAGATCTCTATACTGGACAGTGGAGGGGAACCATCCACTACTAACCTGGAGCAAAGGGTATGCTTGTGTTTTTCCAGGGAATGCTAAACAACTTATTTGCTTAGCAGAGTATACTGTTAGGCTGTGCCATGAAGCCAGGTCTGGAGAAGAAGTTAACAGCAAGGAGGTTAGAGCCAGCCTGGGGCCTATTCAAGGAACCAACCAAATGGGAATCTAAGGTCTAAATAGGTGCTAAATATGTAAAAATAATTGAGCTAAATTTTACTAGTAAAGACAAAACTAAAAAACATATATATCAATTATAGATAAAAGATTTTATTTCTTCCAAATTTTTCTAATAAGAGATCCTGGCTAATTAAAAATTAAATTCTGACTAGTATAATAATAAAATTCTAAAAATTATAGTAAAGTTACTATAATTTAACTTGA
>NW_004524834.1:1334643-1341453 GCF_000260255.1 Octodon degus | reverse complement strand
TTGGTGAATAAGAGCTGTGGCTGAACTTTTTATTCATTAATGAAGAACTCCCAATAATCTTAGCAGTTTTTTAGGAAACACCCACAATAATTTGTTCAATGGTTAAAAAGACATTTTTTCAGAAAAAAATTACAACAAGGTTTACTCTTAAAATAAATTGTTTTGGTAAAAAACTAAATTACAAAAGAAGGGCCGGGGAGATGGCTCAGTAGAATAAGTGCTTACCTGGCAAGTGCAAGGGCCTGAGTTCAATCCCTGGTTCTGCAAAAAAATAAAAATAAAAAGTAAAGGGTTTCACATGTGATAGTAATTCATTATTGTCAATCTCAGAATATATTAAGTGCATTTATGATTCCAGGTATACAGGTCTTTCAAAATGTAAAACAAAGATTGCTTATTGGGATAAGACTTTCTCAGGTTCAAATTCTGCCTTTAACAAAAATTTGTGATATATATTCCTTTTAAGGATGACAAATTAGAAGAAAAAATATTATGTGTAAGACAGAGATGATTGGTTAAAAATATTATGTTATGTCAAAGTGAAAATCTAAGTACATCACAAAATGTCAACAGGATTGTCTTACTATGATGCTGTATATGGTTTACATTTCTAAATTTATGTGTAAAAATATGTAATTTTATCTATTAATACTCTATAGTAAATTAAATATTAAAATATCCATGGTTAATTATAAAATGAGCTAATAAAAGCTTAAAGAAAATGCTCATTAAATGAAAAGGGGAAAATATTATGAGGATACACAATAATACATCTAGATTACTTGTACAAAAAGCTCTACTTACATGAATATTTTTGTAATTGACTGCCAGATGGATCTTCTGCTTTCAGACCATTACTGAACAAAAGAAATACTGGAGAAGTGGCTTGGGTGCCAACTTGACAAATAAAACCTAGAAAATGAGCAAACATAAATATTTTGATAGGAAAATAGTATCAACTTATTTCTTGTTATTGTGGCTTTGTTGTCACTGCTGGTAAGTGTTAAAGATAATTTTAGTTATTGGACTTGTATTCCAAATCCACTACTCGATAAAGGAGTTCACTGGTGGGATATTACTATACCCATATATGTGAACAAAAGTTCCCGGTCACCTGGCTCCTAAGCTACCCTGGCTCCTGAGTGCCAGGGGAAAAAGGAACCAGAACCCCATTCTATGAGATCAGAGTAAGAGGACACCCTATTTGTATTGAGAATGGATCTCATTGCTTAAAAACAAGCACAGGAGTCTGATTATGTACAGTAAGAAATACCACCTGGCACAAGGGAGGAAAAGGGTGATTTTTTTTTCCTTTTACAGGAACAAAGCTTTAAAGGAATAGCTGATGATGGAATATTTCCACCACCAGATCTACCACCCTGCAAGACTGCCAATGATGCTGGATAAATTAGGAAGCCTGTGGAGGAGAAGCAACCCTGGTATTGGCTAATACTTCCAATGGAAGCGTCACAGATTAGAGCCCTTATGGCTCAGCCCAGTCAGAGGAAGGAAAGGAATTAGATGGAAACAGAATGGCAGTGTTGAGATTTATACTAAGAATAAAAGTTCCAGTGGTACAATAATGGGGCATGGAGGAGGAATATTCCCTACTGTCCCTCATCTTTTGAGGGGACCAATTCAACATCATCTTTAGAAGTTAGATACCTAATTAAAACATATGTCAGCATGGAAAGATTATGTATGGAGGAATCTAGTCTCCTAAAATTTACACCTCAAATTGAAAAGGAACAGAAAGCACTTTTCACAGGCATGTTTTCACCTCCCTTTCCTTTTGTTTGCAGGACCTAGCTATTGGGACACTTCTAACTATACAATTAGATGTCACAATTATAACTTATACGCATGTTTCAATTTTTCTATTAGACTTAACCTTTCTAGGGATAGCATATATATTCTTAAGGCAAGGACAGGAATTAGGCTTCCTGTAGAACTAAAACACCCTGTAGAACTACAAGACTCTCCTTCCATGATGCTGTACCAACATTTGCTAGAGGCTCTAAAGAAGAGAACAAAAAGAATAATTGAACTCATGATAGCCATATTTGGGGAATAATAGCAGTCATATCCCCAGCTGCTACAGCTGGAGTAGCATTGAGTCAAGGTGTACAAAATATTTACTTTGTTCAGCAGTGGCACCTGGATTCAGAACAACTATGGCCTTCAAAGACACATCGATTCAGAGTTAATACTAAGATAAATGATTTAGAACAAATTGTTGTTATGCTAGAAAATCAAATTGTTAATCTGGGAGCTGGGGAGATGGCTCAGTGGAATAAGCGCTTCCCTGGCAAGCGCAAGGGCTTGAGTTCAATCCCTGGTTCTGCCAAAAAAAAAAAAAAAAATTGTTAATGTGTAACAACAACTTCATTTAAAATGTGATTGGAGTACCTCCTCATTCTGTGTAACCCCAATTCCACCTTCCATGGGAAAATGTAAAAAGACATTTGTTGAATCATAGTAATATTACCTCTGGTATCCTGTCTCTTTAGCAACATATTGACAATACTTTTTCAAAACAATTGTCAGAATTGTCTGATACTCATCTGTTATAAGGCATCTTTAATGGCATTGAAAAACCTTAATCCTTTTCATGCTATTTCATGGTTTGGTAGGTGCATAGTAATAATTTGTTTATGTTGTCTGTACTATTTGTATACCTTGCCTAGCATGGCAACAATGAGGATGACCCTGCCAACAAGCCGTGAATCAACAATCCACAGTCCTCACTATGATGCTTCACAAAAATTCAGCACAAAATAGAAATGGAGAAGTATAGTGATATACTGTCCCAAGGGAGTCAGGAACATAGAACAGAGCCTAAGGCCTAAGCCCTTGGAATTCTAGCAAGCTGGAGACAAGGTAGTAACAGATTCCAGGAGGTGGCACCCTGCCTGTTCTTTGTTCCTTTAAATAGAAAGTTACTCACTGGTGGTATGTAAACTCAGAGTCTGGTGAATACTGGAAGCCAATACAGGTAGCAGTTTAATTACACCAAATTATTTATGCACATTACTTAGCCTTTTTGTAGCCCTCAATAAATGTGAGAAGTTTCCCTGGCTTGGAGCTCACTTAGCGACTAATCTCAAGTGAGATCTCTGAAACCATATTCATCCAGTGTTGCTGTCATTCTTCCTGTGGCACCAATAGTTCTACAACAGGTGTGATAATCAATAGCTACTTTAAAAATCTTTACTCTCATTGGATGGTAAACACAGAAGAAATGGACAAATTCCTAGATATGTGTGAACTGACAAAGCTGAATAAAGAAGATATAAAGATAGATTTCTGAATAAACCAATAGCAATTAATGAAATTGAAAAACGTAATTAAAACTTACCAACAAAGAAAAGCCCAGGTACTAATAATACTGCTGAATCCTACAAGACATTTAGAGATCTAATGTCAATACTCCCCAAGCTTTCAATGAATTTGAAAGGGAAGTGAGCTTCCCAAATTCATTCTTGGAGGTAAGTATTCCCCTGATACACAAACCAGAGAAGGACTCAACAAAAGCTGAACTACAAACTGCTAAACATAGATGAAGAAATCCTCAATAAGATACTAGCACTCAGAATGCAGTAAATTATACACAATAACAAAGTAGGACTCATCCCAGTAATTCAAGGATGGTACAACATATGCAAATCAATAAATGTAGCATACATTATTGATAAAGCCAAAGACAAAAATCACATGGTAATCTTAATAGATGCAGCAGAAACTTTTGACAAAGTCCAATACTCATTTATGACAAAAACATACAGAAAACTATAATAGATGGTCTTTACATCAATCTGACAAAAGCCATCTATGATACATCAAAAAACCAATGTCATATTAAATGGACAAAAACTGAAAGCTTTCACCATAAAATCATAAACAAAACAAAGATTTTCACTATCGCTATTCCTATCCAATAGAGTCCTGAAAACATTAGCCAGAGCAATTAGACAAGAGAAAGAAATAAAAGGAATAAGAATAGGAAAGCAAGAAGTTGAATTGTTGGAGCTTCCAGCTACCCTGCGCTGGCGGGACCAACCTGTACCAGCCCAGGTGCAGCGTGGGTGAGACCCTGTTACACCCCCTTGGGATGCCACCCACCACTCCGGAGCACCTCCCCCACCCCGCCCGCCCACTAGGAATTTCTACCGAGTTCCGGGAACACCCAGATCCAGTCCTAGCCTAGGCCCTCTGAGTATGTAGGAGCGCTTCCAGCTACCCTGCACCAGTGGAACCTACAGGTCACAGCCCAGGTGCAGTATGGGTGAGACCCACTTTCACCCCCTTGGGATGCCCCCAACCAACCTTAGAAACCCCCTGCCCCACCCACGGATTAGGAATTTCTGTCGCTTTCCGGGAACCCCCAGATCCAGTCATAGCCCAGGGCAAGTGAGTGAGTGAGAGAGCTGCATCTCCCCTCTACTCTAACTTGTCCCTTCCAGACTCAGCTCAGTCCTAGCATACAGGCCTGGGGTGAAACCCTGCAGCTGCAATCCCTGAAGAGAGTGTAGGGGACAGAACCACCCAGCTAGTCCAGGAGCAGAACATCTTGCCAGAGGGGCACAACAGGTTCACCCCCAAGGGCAGCAGTAGGAAGCAGCTGAGCACAGCAGCCAGACCCAAGCCAGGCACAACTGGATAAATCCAAACGTTGTAGAGCTCCACCTGAACTTCAATAGGTGCTGATATTATAGCTGCATCAAAGATCTACAACAAAGGTCAGAAGACAGTGCTATGCAAAATGACAATGAGAAGGAGCAAAATGCAATGTCAGAACCCAAGCCCACCCATAACAAGTGGAAAGGACACTAACAGAGAACAAATTGGGAATCACACAACTGAAATTAATGAATCAAGACCTTCTGAAATAAAACAGCTGCAGAAAGATATAGAAGACCTCAGATTGGAAATGAAAAAAGAAATCCCTGAATTAATAACATCTGCAGTAAAGAATCAAATGCAGAAAGGTAAGGAAGAAACCCAATGTCCACACAGAACAAGTGCAGAGGACATTAGCTCAGCTCAAATGTATGAATTAAAAGTGTTGATAGTAAATAAGCAACAGCATAAAGTCATAGGAACTCAGAGAAGAATTTTCTGAAATAAAAATAGAATTCTCAGTACTCATAGCATCTGATATAATGAATCAACTACAGAAACATAGGGAGGAAACCCCATCTGAAAAAAAAAAAAAAAAAAACTGCCGTAAAAGAATTAATAACTGCTTCTAAAGTTGATATTGATTAAAAAAAATAGAGGCAATTAGAAAAATGATGGAATCCTTGAATAAGCAATACAGGAAAGAAAAAGATTGCATGAAGCAGAGTCAAAGAGATATAGAAGAACTTAAAATCTCAATCACAATCTTGCAAAACCATTTGAGTGAGAGTGAAGACAGAGTTTCAGATCATGAAATTGCTGGTGCAGCTAGTGAAAAAGTAAGAAAAGATCTCTTAAAAACAACTAGAATGCAGAAAAAATAAACCATCACCCGAAAGACGATACAAATATGAACAATGTGAGACTAATAAGCATCAATGAAAAAGAAAGAGTCAATACAAATGACACTAGAAAATTATGGGCTGAAGTAATAGCAGAAAATTTCCCAAATATAAGGAAACAATCTGACATTCAGGTGACCGAAGCATACAGAATGCCAAGTAACTTCCATCCTATTAAAAACACACTGAGACATATAATAGTTAAAATCCCAGAAATCCAGCACAAGAATAAGATTCTGAAAGCCACTAGAGAAAAGAAGCAGATCACATTCAAAGGAAAACCCATCAGAATTACAGCCGACTTCTCTTCACAAACCATGCAGGCAAGAAGAGCATGGACCAGAGTACTGCAAGTCCTGTATAAAAACAAATTACAGCGAGGAATACAAAATCCTGCAAAACTCTCTTTCAAGTTTGATGGAGAAGTAAAATACTTCCATGACAAAGAAAAACTAAAGAATTTCATGATGATAAAGCCAACCCTACACAGTCTACTAAAAGATGTTCTAGAGAGGGACCAAAATGACCAGAACTCCAAGAATGAGACCAGAAGTGACTAACTAAATAAGGCAAACAATTAAACACAGGAGAAAAAGAAATAAACAACAGCAGAGAAATAACATGTCAATCATAAGTCAACATGTCTCAATTATAACCATCAATGTAAATTGACTCAATTCACCAATTAAGAGAAATTGACTGGCACAGTGGATGAGGAAACAAAATCCAACAATATGCTGTATACAAGAAACACATTTAACTCATAAAGAAATTCATAGGCTGAAAGTCAAATGATGGAAGACAATACTACATGCCCCAGCACCTCTGAAAAAACCAGGGGTAGCAATCATATTTTCAGACAGTCTCTACTTCAAACCAAGAATGATCAAGTGAAATAAAGAAGAACACTATATACTGGTTAGGGAAAAATTAAAGAAGAGGTAACACTCATAAATATGTATGAATCAAACACAGGCGCACCCAACTATATAAAACAAATCTTTATGGATATGAAAAATTAAATATCCAATACCACAATCTTAACAGGAGACCTTAACACCCCCTTATCCCCAAAAGAGAGATGAACTAGACAAAAACTTAGCAAAGAAATAACAGAACTGAACCAGATCTTGGAAAAAAATTGACTTAGTTAACATATACAGACTTTTCCATACAAGCACAGCTGAATACACATTTTTCTCAGCTGCACATGGGTCATTTCTAAAATTGACCACATACTGGTCCATAGATCATGCTTAAGTATATGTAAGAAAACAGAAATTATCCC
>NW_004524834.1:1330120-1332831 GCF_000260255.1 Octodon degus | reverse complement strand
CATAGAGAAATCATTCCTAAAATTTATTTGGAATCAGAAAAGACCTAGAATGGCAAAGGCAATTCTGGGCAATAAAGATAAGGCAGGAAGCATTACAATTCCTGACTTGAAATTATACTACAAGGCTACTGAGATAAAATCAGCATGTTACTGGCAATAAAATAGATCCTAGGATCAATGGAAAACATTAGATGATGCTGAAACCCATGTGAACACACTCAGGCACCTTATTTAGACAAAAGGACAAATAATACTTACTGAAAGAAAGATAGCCTCTTTAGCAAATGGTGATGAAAAAACTGGCTCTCTATATGGCAAAAATGAAAACTTGACCCAGGTCTATCACCATGCACTAAGCTAAAGTCAAAATGGATTACAGATCTAAACATTAAAGCACAGACACTAAATCTCCTGGAAGAGAAATTAGGAGGAACTCTTGAAGACACATGGGTAGGTAAAAATTTCATGAACAAAAACCAAATTACATGGGAAACAGTTGAAATTATTAACAACTGGGACCTGCTCTTACTGAAAAGTTTTTTCACTACAAAAGAAATTACCAACAAAGTGAAAAGAACACCCACAAATTTGGAAAAAAATCAAGAAAAATAAGTACTCAGACTGAGTTCTGCTCTCTAGAATTTATAAAGAACTAAAAAACACTAGGGCCCCAAAATTTAAAGACCCAGTCCAGAAATGGGCATCTGAGATGAACACACTTCTCAGAGAATGAAATTAAAGAAGCGAATAAATATATGAAAAAATGCTCCACATCACTAGCCATCCATGAAATGCAAATTAAAACAACATTGAAATATCATCTCACCCCAGAAAGAATGGCTACCATAAAGAAATCAACCAACAACAAATGTTGGAGAGGCTGTGGGGAAAAAGGAACCCTTCTCCACTGCTGGTAGGAATGTAGACTGGTGCAACCAATATGGAAATCAGTGTGGAGCCTCCTTAGAAAAGTTGGACTAGAAATCCCATTTAAACCAGCTATTCCTCTACTGGGAATTTTCCCGGAGGATCTGAAAACATAATATCATGGGGATATATGTGTGCCTATGTTTATAGCAGCACAATTGTATAGCCAAATTTTGGAAACAACCAAGATGCCCATCACCTAAGGAATGGTTGAAAAATATGTGGTATTTTTACACAATGGAGTATTACTCAGCTATAAAGAATGATAAACTTGAAGCCTTTATATTGAAGTGGATGCCACTTGAAGATATACTCATAAGTGAAAAAAAAACCAGACACACATGTGTAAATATCATATAGTTTCTCTAATATAAGAACTCAAAAGAAGAAATACAAAGAGAAAGGTATGATAGAAGTTAAAGGAAAGCAAGAACTCGAGGACTAAGTAATTAAGAGAGGGAAAGGAAAAGAGCTAGGAAACATGACAGTGACAAGCCATACAGTTATATGTAGAAGATGGGCAAGGCCATGATGCTGAGAATCTACAGAAGATTTTTGAATCTCACAGTTAATTGGAAAGATTCTCACCCTGACTAACTATATGTGCTGATAGCTGTGAACTAAGCAACTGCACTGCAGATGGTAATCTGTAATAGTAGTTTCATGCTTGGAGTGCCTGTCATTCTGGTCTTCTGAATACAGGCTGCTTGTCATGACATGCCAGTTGCTGCTGTGCTATCTCACAGGTAGATGACTGTTCAAAAATTAGGCAGTGGTGAATGAAGACAAGAGACAGGAAAGGGAATGTTGTGGGACTGTCCTACTTCAAGGTTGTATATTGTTAGATTTTTTCACTTATGTGTAAAGAATCGTATAATTCTTTATGCCTATTTTTAAAATATATTTTAATTTTTTAAATGTTTTTTCATCATATTCTGTAGGGACTTAAGGTTCAACATATCAATACGTGAGGAAAAATATGTGTTCCATGTTATGCCTAAGATGTTTGATATGCAGACAGATAGTGAAGTTAAACTTAACAGCCTAGGTTGTGTGATAATAACAATAAGCTTGTCTTCTGGAGGGTTAACAATCTAAGTTTGCAGACCAAAATTAGAGAAAATGGAGGGCTGTAAGGAAAGCGAACATTTTGTCCCTATCCTTCCAAGGTCAATTAAGACTCAGGACATATGAGAACTTGTACTGTAACATCATGTAACTCGATAATATACTAACTTTTCTGATGAAGGAGATTGTAGGGCCAAAGAGAAAAGTGATCATGTAGAGTGTGCCTAAGGAGAGTCACATGGAGAGAAAACATTCTCTTAGGCTTTCACAGTAAGCACATTGGCCAAGCAATGGCCATGACTCATCCACATGGCTGACACTGACAAAAGTTCTACAATCTGAAGTATAGGATCTCAGGATAACTCCTAAGGGGATTTCACTGACCTTACCAGACCCAAAAGCTACAACTCTTATTGCATAGGTCCTTCTTTACCTTGGTCTTAACCATCCAGCAGGAAAGTATAAAAACTAAGCATAAGAAGTAAAGCCATGGTGTTATGTTGAGCTGTAGGACACTCAGGTCAACAATTTCTGACATTTCCAGTCAAGCAGAAGATCCAATACTATTATGGACTACTACTTTAGAATATTTTGCTGAGTTAACACACCAATAATGGAACTTAACAAAAAAAGGGGATACAGATGAATGTCCATTTTGTATCTGTGTATTCAAAGTGGTTAGTATAGATACATAGTTACATTCTCTTAATGAATAG
>NW_004524834.1:1299849-1329705 GCF_000260255.1 Octodon degus | reverse complement strand
CATTGGGTCTTCTGTTTAACTGGCAATGTCAGAAATTATTGACCTGAGTCCCCCACAGCTCAACTTAACAGCATGGCTTTATTTCTTATAATTTGAAAATGACATCCTATTATCCATAGGAGACCCCAAAAGCTCCACCAAAGGACTCCTAGATTTAATAACCAAATTTAGTTGCATAACAAGACACAAGGTCAGCATGCAAAAATTCAATACCATTCCTGCACACAAACAACAAACTCATTGAGAGACAAAGTAGGGAAGCTATACCTTTAACAATACCATCCAAAGAATTAAATATTTAGAAATTGATCTAACAAAAGTAGTAAAACATTTATACATTGTAAAATTACAGTACTCTGAAAAAGGAGATTGAAGAACATATCAGAAAACGGAAGAGCCAACATAGTGAAAATGGCCATCTTCCCAAAACTGCTATATGGATGTAATGCAATCCCAATCAAAACACCATCATGCCTCCCAGAACTAGAGGAAATATGCCCAAAATTAATATGGAACTGCAAGAGATCTAGAATAGCATATACCATTCTGAGTAACTAGGACAAGTCAGAGAACAATGTGATGCCTGACTTCAAATTATACTAAAAAGCTGCTATGATAAAATTCAGCATGATACTGTCAAAAAAAAAAAAAAAACAGAAAAGAAAAAAAGAAAAGCAAAACTGAGGATCAGTGGAACAAGTTAAAAGAGGCAGGCACAACTATAAACACACTCAGATAACTTACCTTTAACAAATGGCCAAATATGTTTTTTGGGAGAAAGATAGCCTCTTTAATAAATTGTGGTAGAAAAACTGGCTCTCTGCATGCCAAAATCTAAAAAGTAGACTCATGTCTAGAACCATGCACTAAATTAGCATCAAAGTGGATCAAAGACCTAGATACTGAAAAATAAACACTAAATATACTGTAAACGAAGGGAGGCACAAATCTTAAGACATAGGATTGGGGCCTGAGAGGTGGCTTAGTGAAATAAGCACTTCCCTGGCAAGTGCAATAGCCTGAGTTCAATCCCCGGTTCTGAAAAAAAAAAAAAAAAAAACATAGGATTTGTCAGAGATTCCATAAACAAAACCCAAAATACATAAGAAATACTTCAATGAATTGACAGTGGGTTATCATCTTCACTAAAATGTTTCATTGAAACAACACTGAGATTCTCTCTCACCCCAGAAAGAATGACTATCATTAAGAAATCAACCAATAATACATGTTGGAGGGCCTGTGGGGGAAAATGAACTTTTCTCCACTGTTAGTGGAAATGTAGACACATGTAACCATTGTGGAAATCAGTAGAGAGATTCTTCAAAGATCTAAGATTAAAGGTCCCATTTGACCCAGCTATTCCCCTTCTGGATGTCTCTCCAGAAAAATAAAAATATAAAAAAAAATCATAGCACAGCGATATATGTGCACCTATGTTTATAGAAGTGCAATTTACAATAGATTAATTCTGGAAATAACCCAAATACCCATCAAGCAATGGATAAAAAATGTGATCTTTTTATACAATGAAGAAATATGCTGCCATAAAGAAGGATAAACTTGAGACTTTTATAGGTAAATTGATGCAATTCCAGACCGAACATCGTATTTTCCCCTTTGTGTAACAAAGTATAAATAGAATCTAAAATGTACATGAGATATTCTGAAATCGAATAAATTGTTTAAAAGAAAAAAAGATTTAGAATGAGGAAAATGGAAAAAGTAGGAAGGGAAAAGGGAGAGAAATGCAAGTTGGAAATTAGTATCTCTTAGTTCATAGCAAAAGAAAGTTTGTGCTAGTGCTGATCGGAGAATATTTTCATGCTGCGTCTTGTACTTGGAGATAATAATGTGCCACATATCAACTATTGTTATTCTCCTGTCAGCCTGTTCTGAATTTTGGTTTTACTTTTGTTCCATAAAAAGACAGCCAATAATAAAGTTCATCTCTTAATAAAGATTCACCTCTTTATATAACTGAACTTGTGCCTGACATCAAATATGTTTTGTATTTTAGAGAATTCTCAGGGGAAAAAAAATCCTGATGAACTATTAACAGCCACAAGTGTGTAGCTATCAGCACCAATAAGATGCTATGAAAGCGAGGGAGAATGTGGCTTATTTCCCATGTTCCCACATGGCCTCCCTCAAGGCACACAGCAAGCGGAATGCACGCACATTTACGACCAAGGTCTTCTGATGACTCACACATAACCAAGAAAAGCATACATATCTTTTCAGGTTCTGCTCACAAATACATTTTTAGCATCAAGTAGGTGAACAGAATGTATTCAAGCCATGAAGATATCTTAATCTCTGGGATGCCAGAAGGCATTAGAGGTGGTCAGTGTGGGAGCAAAAAATGCAGGCTTTAGGGTGCCTTCTTAGGTGACTTAAGAGTGGTGGTGATACTAATCTCCCTCATTACGTTACACAAATTCAGCAAACTAGTAAGTATTAATGCAACAGGTGAGGCAATTCTGAAGGAAAGATCCAAGAAAAGATCTAACAGGGCATTATTTTATGGGGTAAAGCAGAAAGTCTCATGACAACACTCATGGTATAAAATCTCTACCTGAAAATCAGCTCATCCTTCAGCTTATCAGATCATCTGCCTGACCAAAAAGTAGAAGTAGCATAGGCAAAATGGGGTTCGAAATTTATTTCCACAGTGGCCTGAGATTTTTTACCTTATGTCAGTTTATTTATCATCCCTGACACTCTGTTGCTTTCTTATAACGTACAATTGTAACAAGAACTTTCAAATGTTATGGTAAAAATGAACCCAAAATATAAAAACCGTGTGTTTTATTTGGCAGAGATAACAGGAAGCCACCTAGAGAACACTCAGTGGAAGTTATTTTTCCTGACCTTGTTCTAAATATTTGACATTGTAGGTGCCACTTAATTTCTTGACTTGGTATCTTCTTTCATTGCAAAAAGTAGATAACAAAAGCTGTTGTGAATACTAAAATATATATATTTAAAGTATGCATCATGCTTCCAGGCAATACTTAATGCACAGTAAATATTAACTGTCATCATTGAAGTGTTGTTCTCCAATACAGACTTTATTTCTCTTAAGCTGCACTATTTGGTTTCACTATATTGTTACAGGGTCTCACTATGGAGCTCAGACTCATAGTGCTCCTCCTGTTTTCAGCCTCACCAGCACTTGGATTACAGGGGTACACCACAGCACGTAAACTCTGCAGCTGGGGGTGGGGCTGCCATGGCATGTGGTGCCAGGGATCCAACCACAGTCCCTGCACTTGCCTAAGAAGGTGCTTTAGTCTGCTGAACTATCTTGCTGGCCCCCAATTTTACATTATGTTTGCACACAAGTATAGGAGATAAAATAGTGCTGCTATTTATAAATAATAAAATAGTTCAGTAGTATCTGCCTGATTTAAGTCATTACACCTTTTGAACCATTCTGGAGTCTGAAACCCTTGTAGTGACCCAAAGTCATCCAGTTCTCTCATACAGGAAGTAAGCCCAGTGACCCACCTCCTGCAGGGCTTACAATCATAGAGATACTGATTAGTCATGCTGGTCCTCAATAGCAGCTTTCTAGTCACTCACTTCATGCTTCTTGTGGCAAATTATATTTGACTTTCAATTTAAAATCCAAGATACTCTGAAGTAAAACTTCAGTGTAATCATGATGATAAAGCAGTAGTGTGTGCAGTCTTGACAGGATGGATTTTTCTTTTTCGTCATGCAGAATCTCTTCCTGTGCATATCTGTACCCAAACCCCACTTCTATCCTCAACCTCATATCATAGGATGATAGAAGGTCCAGCGGTCCATACCATCTTGAACTCATAAGGCAATCGTAGCACAAGCAAGCTTCTTTTAGAAGCAGAGTTACTGTCTTACTGAAAGTCATGAAGTCTTACTTCTTAGTTCAGTGAGCATGAAATGAATGAAGTTAGAAATGAGAAGAAAAGCTATATTTAGGTAATAAAGTTTTTGTCTTATTTAATCAAACACTTACTTGCATATTTCTCTGGCAAAGATGTCAGGTTCTCCAATTGATGTGCTAGGAAAAAAATATTGCCAAAGGGAGTTGTTTGGTTCTCCTGTGAATAAAAATATTAATTTTGATTTTTAAGCATGAACATTCGATGTTATTAAATATATTTTCAATTCTGACTGGTTGTCCATTCCAGAAATGCAATCTGGGATTCAGAGTATTTACAGGAGGGACATTTAACTTCAATAGCACTATCAATTACTTGAAAATTTGAAGTGCTTCAGCAATTTTAAGAAGGAAGGTCCAAAAGCACTTAGATTTGGCCTAGACTAGAATTGTATACTTATATTTGAATGAGTGGATTGGATTTCAGTATCACATAAAATACTTGATGCTTTTAGCATCTTGGAATTAGAAGCCTAGTACCTTCTAGAATTGAAGAAGTGTTTAAGCCTAACTCTCCCAAGCAGTCCTCACAGTCTTTGCTCATATACAATGTTGTTACACTTACTTACATATCACCTCCTCCCTTGATGCTCCTCAGTTGGATAGTAAGCCAAATGTCAAGCCAAGCCAAAGTAAGTTCTGATGCTGAAAATCTTAGAAGAGCCAGAAACATAAATCTTTAAGGTACTTCTGCTTATGGTTGGAGATATGTAAATTATACATTAAAAATAACAATCTAACGGATATACTCTGAAGAAAGGTTTCAGTTGCATAGAAAATTTGCACTTATAAATATTTCAAAAATGTATCTATGTCATAAATTTAAACAGCAAACAAAACACTATTTCCAATGATATTGCAACCAAGTGAAAAAGCTGTGTGACTTGTGCCCCAAAATGTTGAACAGGGACTCCCCCAGCATATCTTTCTCAGCTTCCCCATTTGCTTCAGATTTCAGTAGTTCCTTCTTTCTGTATGCCATCTGGTTTTTCTTGGCCATGATTATTTCTATGGCTTGAAAAGAAGAAACACTGTAGTGTTTACAACACATATGTAATTTCCAAACTTAGGCCTTGAGAGTCAAGCCTAGGAAAAGAAATGGGGATGAAAGCAAATGCTAGAGTGCACAGCTATGAGAGGCAGTGGTTACCACCTTTCCTAAACTTCCCCATGATTAGAGTAGATCGTATCATTCACTTTGATCCAAAATCTCCAACTTCTCCAGTTTTTCCAGCTTCTCTATTGTCCATTAATTTTGTAAAAACAATAAAAAGTAGTAAAAAAATAGAAGTGATACAGAATTTCACTAAACAAAATAATAGGAATTCAACAATGGTTGCTGTACTGTGTAATGTCTTCATGTAGTTGTTTAGATTACCAGATACAAGCTTGCAAAATTGGTTCTAAAAGTTAAAAGAAATTAAAAAGGAAAGAAGAAAAAACATTAAAGCATTAACTTGTTCTTTCCGTATACCAGCAGAAATCAACAGTATAATTATCCAAGCTGAGCTGTGTATAGACATAAATTTATCTCTTTCCCTTCCTTCTTCCTTTTGTTCTTTTTCTCATCCCAATTAACCTTCCCTTTGCACAGATTATATCCCGTTCAGAGTATCTATTGTACCTTTCTTATTTTATTTACTATTTTAGGTTCTTATACTATTGAAAGAATACATGAATCTTTAGACTTCATAATCTTATTCACATCTGAAACCTAAGAAATGGTGGTTTCTTGAAAGTTAGTTGTGATGAAGTATATAAAACTATTGCAGTGAACTTTTACACTGCTATGTTAAAATCCATTGCTCTCACTTACATTCTGAATTTGTGACTTTGTAATATCATACATTAGTCAAATGGAAAATCTTAAATTGATTTATAACATAAAAAAATCACATCCATTTTTATTGCTACCTTCTCATTTGAAACTCATAAATGCTGGGAGAACTCACTTGAATGGATATGTATTTTCCAAGATCTCACTTTTCCTTAACATCTCTTTTACCCCCATTGGCAACAAATGCTGTCAATTGTTTCTCTTGCAGAGACAAGCATACTTCACTTATTTTTGACAGAACATCAGCTACATACAAGTCTGAATAATCATAATTTATCTGCCAGTAGTCCAAATTTCAAGTATAAATTGTGTTCATTGAAAAAGGCTAGTTCAGCTAGCAACTCAAATTATAATACAAATATTTGTCTTGAGATATTATATACTTGAGTGTGCAGAAGCACTCACATGCCATTGTCATGCAGAATAGTTAAAAGGCATGCTTGGTGGGCAAAATCTAATCAGTTTGATTTTCTCCCCTGTTTATTCAATGGGATTCTTAAATAAAATTGGTACTATTTTTTTTTTTTTACTGAAAGTATATAATTGCAAAGAATGCAAGTCCTAATTCTATGTTACATTTTAATGTGTGCTGCAACACTGATAATTTCCATTACCATTGCCTTTGTGCTGTTAGTCCAAATGTAAACACATATAATATGAAATAATGGTCCAGGCTTAGCATGCAAACAATTTTGACCTCATAGACCCCTGAATCAGTCTTAGAAATATCCAGGGTTCCACAGGCCATACTTTGTAAACTGCTTCCTTATGGTTTATTACATTTCACAAAACAGATTTGAGCTGAGGTTCAGATGCCAAAAAAGCCTTGTGCACATATATTTACTCTCTGTCTCTATCTCCCCCTCATTCTCTGTCTCTTCCTTCCCCACATTATTGTTTTTGTTAAATGTCTCAAAATGATTTTTAAATCATCCCTTAGATATGTTCTAACCCTGTCTACAGGAATCACATCTCTTCTCTTCTTTCTGGCAGTGCGAGGCCCTTGGTTTAGCACCTCCTGTTTGCCTGTGGTAAGGGCCTGCTCCTGAGCCATGTGCACTGCACGGGAGCCCTCTGTACATCACTCAGCCACTAAGCTTCCTTGTCTTTTTGTCTACTGTAGTATTTTAAAAATCTTCTTGCTTTCGTTTTGGGTTCAGATATGGAGAAATTTCTTCTAAAGGTGATCTTTGCAGGTACTACCAAACTTTGGAGCACTGTGGAAAGAAATGATTCACACATAAAACAGATGCCAGCAAGTGCTGCCTCATTCTCAGACCTCCCCCCTATTTCCTCATCCTCATTTTTTTGCTTTTGGAAACCAGTGTGCAAAAAATTATGGAGATTTCAGAAAATTGTGATTTTAGAATTTGAAGAAGGAAAAGTAAGTATTTTGAATAAATATTATTTGTGCATTTAAATACTCATTTAAATTAATTTATGAATCCAAAATGGAATATTGAAAAATTAGAAATACCTTAAGAAAAATGAATCTCAGGATATTTCTAGGCAGGCCTGATCTAACTATACCCTGAACACTTCTCATTAAACATAACTTATACCTCATTTCATGTTTTGAAACATGAGCAAGCAGTCTAATCCGGGTTACAGGTTGATCAAGATGCTTTGCTACTTGTAGCAGGTCAAGAGAGGAAGGCATGTGGAACAGGGATGATTAATAATTTTAGAAAGTGAGAAAGAAAAGTGAATGAACAAGGCAATGAATGTAATGGGGAATTGGACAAACTAGATGCAGAAAAAGAAAGGAAAAGATGCTGAAGATGCCATCTGCTCAAAATATTGCTTTAAGGCCACACCAGATGTTTAAAAGATAAGAGGAAAAAATTCTCAGTCTTCATCCTCCTGACTTTTGAACCACATAGATTCTGATAGGTGGTGACAGAGCCCTCAGTGCTCCCATTGCATTAGGGTGAGAGATGTTTTGGATTCCACATATGGGGTCAAATCTACTTCTACCAAGAATTGTGTAAGATGTGGTGCAACAGAAGTAGCTACTCACTCTAAGATATTATTTTGAGAGCATATAATTGACCAAGGATTAGGGTTCAGGACAGTGTTGACTGAAAACAACTGACTTATTGATATAAATTTTTCACAAAATTCTTTCATTGGTTTAACTGCTACTCTTTTAGAACGAGATTTTTTTTCCTATTTGTTTTTCTTTTTCTTCTTTGGAGATCTAACGTATACTGGCTACCTTGATAAGTGTTATACTTTGATAAGTAAAACAAAATCCTTCTTGGGGTAGCCCCACTGCCATTCACTGTTGAGGCGAAGCAGACAAGATGAAAGAGAGGAGAGAGTAGAAAAGATGCTAAAGAACAAGAATTCAGTTGTGTGTATTCTCTTCCAAATAGTTTAGTTTTCTCATTGCTTGGCACTATAACTGTGAATGCATTTTTAAAATCCTCAAGAAATATCTAAGTTTAGCAAGAAGTTGATCTAAAGTTATTCTCCCACCCCATATTGCTCTCATCATTTGTAGCAGAAAACAACTCATTGACTTGTTCATATTAATATATTTTCAGAGTTTAACCACTTTTCTGCACTGATAAGCCAGGAACAACCATCAGAGTGTTCCTGTTCTTCTGCCCACAATTCACACTGTCCTTTGAGACTACACTCTTGGCAGTTTAAAGTGGTTGATGTTGCACAATAGACATTGTGCAGAAAACACTCAGTGCCCAGCACAGCCTGCTTGCCATCCTCCTGAGGGTACACTTTGTGACGTTCATGCCAGAACGCTCTGCTTCCACTGAGTGCTTAAATGCTCTTTGCAGGAAGAAAAGATAGGATCTGATGCCCATTGAGACTCTGGAAATAAGTAGTTTGCAAAAAGTGAAACCTCTCCAGTCAGCGATCTGTACTTGAGAATGAGTCCTGACCCACAGGAATTTTTTAAATTCACTTTCATACTCTTCATTTTTTTTTAAGTTTTTCTCTTGTGGTTGTAGAGAGTTGTTTTACTTGATGCATCACTAGCCATCTCCCCTGCTTTAATTCCCAGAGTTGTGTGTTACATTTTATCTTCCAGATGAAGACTGTCAAGGCTATAGTCTTTGAGGAGAACCCACCGTGCAGAGCTAAAGCACTGGTGTCTTTCTACAGAGCTTGACCAGGTCCCTCTTTCACTAACACCTTGGTTCTGCTCTCAGACCCCCAAAACCAAAAAGCAAACATTTTCACAGTTCTGGCCTAAAATGGCTTCCGTACACGGTTTCCGTCCTGATATTAGAGAATATTTGCAAATGATCCTCCATCAATTTCTTTGGATTAGACTCTAGGCTTTCCAAATCTAGCTATTTCCTGACAGCTTCTTCTCTGGAACAACAACTGACATTTATAAGGCAGCACTTGCAAAGTGTTCCTATGCTCAGTGGGAGAAAAGTAGAACAAACCACTTTCTACATATGACCTCAGAACTCGGCAACATTCTTCATAAACATTACTAGAGCTGGTCTGAAAAGTTCCAAGCTTTTACTATTTCCATTTTACATCAAAAGTATGGAATATACATTTCTTGAATGAAATCTTCCCTCATGATTTTTAAAGAGAATAAAAAATAATGGGCAAAAATCAGGAATTATACAGAATTTCAATTACAAACAAGGTGATAGAAATTCAGCAGTGGTTGTTACATGCATGTTGTCATCTTGAAAGTGGCCCCTAAAATTCTTGCACAAGTTATAAGGAAATGTATCATTCCATCACTCGAATGTCTGTTTTCTGAGGAGACTTGTGATGGTCAAAATCCATCTGGGTATTTATAATTCTATCTGATTTCGTTGTAATTTTTCTTCATCATAACTAACAAACATAATTTATATTACTAAGCCTTTTTCCAGCATACAACTTAAGTTATATGAAAAAATTTTTTTCTAGATTATTTTTAGGGCCCTACATAATGATGAATTAATACATGAAAGTGCTCTAGCAAAGGCAAGGGTTATACATAGGTTCAGGAAGAGCCTAAGTGACTTTGCATAAGACAAAAGTTCAGCTTGTGGATGTAGGAGTGTAGGAATACACTGAAGGTTAACTTCTTAACCTTGAGTCCCAGCATGAGCATTGCAGAAAACAGAGATTAGCAGTCTCACTGCTAATTGATGTACCAGTATGATAAAGGCCTTTTCTTGTATGTGTGATTTTATTATTATGCACAAAAGAACATAGATAGGCAGAGCAATGGCTCAGCACTCCTCGAAGACCATGAGACACCCAAAGAAATGGTAGTAAAGGTGCGAGGATTGTGTGAGAATCAGCCAGGAAACAGGGCGAAGACATGCCCTCCAGGAAGAGGGAACACTGTGCAGAAGGACTCTGTTGTGGATGCCAACAAAAGTAATTTAAAACAAAGTTCTCAGTAAAGATAATAAGGTATTTACAGTGGGAAGGGATGGCTCTAGAAGGGTCACAGCAATCGATAAGTTGAACAGAGAATTAACACAATATCGTTTGGTAATGTCCAGAGCCTTAAAGATGGACACAGAACAAAACTCAGGAGGTCAAACTCCAGGACCCAGAGGTGGAGATGCGAAATGTGCATGGAATGACAGTGACCAGACAGATCCCTGGGAATGTTGCAAGTGTGCATATCAAGGAACAAGAATGTAGACTTGGGCTGTGGAGATAGCTCAGCATTCTGATTCCCTGCCTGGCAAGCACAAGGACCCAGGCTTGATCCCCAGTGCTTTATGTTATTCCAGCTCTGCCCCATGCTGCCCCACACTGTGCCACCCCAAAATGTGGCATGGTGGTGCATACCTGTGATTCCAGCATGGGGAGGCTGAAACAGGAGGATCACTATAGGTTCGAACTGCGTAATGAGACCCTGTACCAAATAAATAAATAAATAAATAAATAAATAAATAAATAAATAAATAAATAAAACAATGCAGCCTTGAGTCTCTTAAATTGCAGTTGTGTGATATTTGAGGGATGATTACTTTCTGATATTAGTAGGATCTGATCAGAGTGGGATCTAAATCATGACTCTTTCCCTTGCTAATATATAACGTTTGGTCAAATATACAACTCATGAACTTTAGGTTTATTTTGGTACAAATACATATACTACACTCTCAGAATCAAATGGAGTATTTATAAAATTATGCAGATGCTGATGCTGCTCCACCCAATTTCCTCATATCTGCCAGTACACCATGACAGATTTCTATTTTTCAGTATCTGTATTTTATGATCTGAACATTTTTCTCCAAAATCTTGAGCAACCTCTTTGTTCATGTAAAAGTAATACATGCCTGCCAACCACAATAGCCATATAGCTCAGAAATTTCAGATAGGTTCTCCTGCTTCCTCATCCTTTAAATAAGGTACTATTGGTATTTGGGACTTAATACACCACTTGCATTCAAATCTTTGTCTCAGGATTTGCTTCCAGGAGAACTCAAAGGAAAACATTGTATAACAGCTATTCCACAGTAATCCTTTCAGTATAATAACTTGGTTATTTATGATGAAGTGTTGGTATATGTATTCAACAAATTTTTTTTCTAGGAAAAGTATACAGATTGCTCTAGTTGCTAGAGAATTTCTGCCAGTTCCCTGGAAATTTAGAAGTCTGCAGCCCGTGCATGCTATCAAGGCAGGAATAGGGTTAGAATTTCTTATAAACTGCTCTTCATAAAATTCTTCATTTTACTGACTAGATTTCTCAATTCTTTCGATAAGCCTCTCCTCACCCACAACAGCTCTCCTGCATTCCTCATGAGGTAGCACTCTCACCTCCAGTAGTGATCTCTCTCTCACAGCATTGGATTCTATTTATTTTTTAACTTCTTGTAGAAAGTAGCTTTCCATAGTCAGGAACCTCATTTGGCAGAAAGATTGGCAAAGATTTTCCACACAATAATAAATGCAATATTATTTGTTGAATAAATGAAAACTTAGAAAACATGAAAGAAAATAGTAATGAAAGTCTCTGTGTGGTTGATAGTGCACATATACTTAGTGACTCCTATTATTATGTAAAAGAAGAGACAGGAACTTCCTGTGATAGAGACTTGTCAGCAGCACACAGGTAAAACACAGCCAGCCTCTAATTTTTTTTTTCCTGGTGACTCTCTACTACTTCAAGAATGATAACATTTTAACACCACGAAAAGGGCTGGCAGTCATCTGTCCACCAGCTCTGGTACAGTTGCAAACTAGAAGTCTATCACAAGGATCTAAATAAGGCTACATTTTTTGATTAGATTTCTTGGTACCACAGAGATTGAAAATAAATTATTTCAAATTTTTGGTGAGGTATGCAGATCTGCTGAGATATTTTCTCTTCAGCCATGTTTGCAGTCACTCACTAGTTATTTTCCCCAATTGCTAAACAATAAAAATTACTTGGATCACAATTGAATAGTTCCAGTTATTTTAAATTACATTTAGAATATTGAATAGTTAGAGAACTTACTATAAGAAACCAAAGTTGCCTTCTTAAACAGTACTAGCTTATACTATTAGTTTCAACTTAAAATATACCAACATGTAAAATCATTTTGCTAAAAAGAAAATATATAAAATAGGTGTCATTTTCCATAATCATTTTTATTGTAGGATTCACGATTGAGCAATAAATTAGGTTATTTATTTACTAATTTTTTTTGTATATGTATGGTACCAGGGTTTGAACTTGTATTTACAAAGTTTTTAAGCAAATCTCAATACAGTAAGCATTCTAAATTTCAAGTTCTTTTAAAATAAAATATGATATAAACTTTAGAAAATTTGGAACTATAATTGTTGACCAATTGTGTCAACTTGAGCAGTATAGAAGCTTAGCCAAGTGACTCAAAGGTTCTAAATCCTGGGGTGTGAAGGACACGCCCTAGGCTGGCTATTCATTCCTAGCAAGTTATGAGAGTTGATTCATTGTGTCAGCTTGTGCAGTTTAGAAACTTAACTGAGCAGCTCAGCAAGGGAGCTGGGTCCTTACTTTGCAAACATCCTCAAACTGTTCAAGAAGAGGGCATGGAATCGGTGGGAGTGCTACACGCACCTAGGATGCAGATATCAGGGAAGAAAAGAGGCTTGCTCGCTCACACTTTTTTCTCTTGCTATCTCTGCTATCATCTGCTGCCTTGAACTGCTGCCCCTGTGTCTTGGAGGTAGATGCTCATAGACACCTCCACAAACTATGAGCTAAGTAAACCTTTCCCTCCTTAACTTAAGGTGTCAAGCATTTTTTCCCCCTCAGGAATGAGAGAAAAGTAATGAATACAAAAACTGAAGCGTATTTATCAAACCATTTAATTCTAAGAAAGGACTTAAAGACTGCATGTGTTCTTTCATATCCCTGTGCAAGTGCACATTCAAGAACTTACTGTGCTAATTTATAATAAAATACTAGGAAAATCAATTGTAAGCTGGCTAAATGAATTCATTATATGTAAATAATGAAATATATAACAATTAAATACAGCAACATACACACATAGTGAGGTGGGACCTTTACCAACATATAAATATAAAAATAAAAAAGAAAGGGAAAAAGAAATGAATAATGATTTATAAACTAAATTTTCTATTAAATATTTTAAATAAAATAAATATTCATATTCTCTGAAATGATACCCAGATACAAGTAGTGATGAATTTCATTTGGGAATAATCAAACCACAACAAAAACTTAAATGGAGATTTATAGAAGCAGAATTACATGAAGTTACCATACATTCTATTTGTTTTATAACTTTTATGTTACTTACTTTTTTCTTAATTAGCTAATCAAAAGCAAAGTAATCTGAAAACAAAGCAAAAACACCACAGTTGTAGAGAAGACTATTAATGCAAAGGTTTAATTTCAGATGATACTTCAAAAATAGATAAATTAGTAGTTTAAAAAATGAATGGTGCTTCAAAATGTATATACAAGTTAAAAGAACAAATGTAACTGTATTTAAGATATCTACTTATAACTCAAGAATAAGTTACAATGAAAAACTGCATGTTTTGTGGTGTCAGTTATATAGTTTACATCCTACAATAAAAAAGGCTGTAGTCCTAACCTCAAGAAAGAAAAAGACACATGTAGGCATACACACACACACACACACACACACACACACACACACATGTGCATGCACACACACATATACATGTGGCCTAGCCTCGAGCCAAAAAGTGTCAATTCTTATATAATGGAAGAATTCCTGATCTATTTTGGACCAATTAGATATTCAGCTTCTTAAATGGGAATGGTATGATTTGGAGAAGTATGCTACTTAATTTTTATTACCAATTTGACTAGATTAAGAGATTATGAGAGAGTTGATTGGATTTTGAGGGCACTGACTACCTCACCTGTTGGTTAACCCATGGATGTGTTCATAGGTGAATGGACTATCAGAAGTCAGAGACTAGTTGGAGGACCTTGGGTCAGGAGACACACAACCTCCAGGCCGAGCTTTGATTCATCCCTTACTCTCTGCTTTCTAGCCACCATGAATGGTGCATGTTTTCACTCCCACCCTTTTCTGCACTGATGTTTTTTTTAGTTTTGGAGCCAGTTGAGTAGTTTCAGGTGAAATCTCTGAAACCATGTGCTAAAAATAAAACTTTTAAGTTGCATATGTCAGGTATTTTATCCCAGCACTGTAAACATTACTGCTTCAAGAAGACAGACTTGCAGAGAGCAAAGCACAGTGGCTGGAAGGTGCTGCTGCAGAGTGAAGAAGTTTTGGATCAAGGGCCTCATGCCAAAGCTGGAACCTGAAGAGATGAAACAGAAGATGTGCGAGGCTGTGATTTCTTCTGTTCAGAACTTCCCTATCTCTGGAACCCTGCTGCGAGTCACTCCATTTATCTTGAAGAAATTGGACAGTATATGAAAATGGGGCATTGTACGTAAACATTTGATGGAAGAACCTGGCTACACTTTCTCCTGCTACCTGCAAATGAATAGGCCCAGAAAGATGTAAGAGACTCTTTGACTGAATGGACATAAAAATTCAATTTTTCAAGAGAAAAAAAAGGGGGGAGAAAGAGAGAGAGCCAGACTTTGAAAAAAACAGATACTAAGTAGAGCAACTTGTTTTAAAATACACATATGAGTTTGCCTTAGAATAAATGAAATGAAAATAAGATAATGTGAAAGGACAGGATTTACACCTCTCACTGTGGAAGAAGAGGATCTGTCCAGTCAACTCATGTGCTGACATGCAATGTTCAAGATGAGTAAAATGCAAAACACTTTGAGGTAGTACTTAACAGGTAGGGAGACCAACAAAAGATGCTAAGATCCCCAAAGAATACATCAAATTCAACACAGTTTCTCAGTGACTTTTGTTCCTACAGATATAAAGTGATTTCTCAATGGCCTACACAGGGCTTCTAAGAAGACAATGGCTCAGAGCTCATCTTTTCTTGAAATGGGAGGAAAACATTAAATCTCAGTGTTCCTGAAACAAGAAAAAAGGAAGAAACCAAGACTTTAGAGAGAAGATAACCCTAGAGACACCCCCACTTTCCTTTCTTTTCCTCTGGCCAAGATAGTGAGAGGTCATAAACCAAGCAGACAAAACAAGACAGTAAACTAAAAATTAAAACGAAGATTTTCTTGGGAGGCTCATGGTGCAGGGAGATAGTTCATAGAAATCGGGGCCTACAACTGTTAAGAAGCCCTGGTAACCTCCTGGGATTTCCATTAAGCTCAATGGGCTGGGCCTGGGAAAATGGAAAAATAAAAAGTACATCAGTATCCACATAGGCAGGCACAAATCACTTCAAATTTTTTTAGTATTTTATTTGAGCAAGATGCTCTGTTCCTATGCTTATAACCATTTAATTTTTATGAAAATTAGCTATACTTTTGGTGCATGATGGTGCCAGTGAGCCTGCCAGTGAGGTGGCAGACTAGAGGCATCTGGGCTTCTAAAATGTTTATTCACTATGTACAACCTTTTTTCTTATAAAAATGCCAACAGTGTGAAAAATACCAAATCTATCTATCTATCTATCTATCTATCTATCTATCTATCTATCTATCCATCCATCCATCCATCCATCCATCCATCCATCCATCTATCTATCTATCTATCTATCTATCTATCTATCTATTTATGAAACTGAATGTGTAGTTTACACATTGCCAAAAAAAAAAAAAAAAAAAAAAACTGTATGTATGTGGCATCAACCAAGATAACTCCAAAAATGTGGCATTCTCTGGAAATTTTCTATGAAATAGGCTTGGAAGACCATCTGAGAAAACAAATGAAACTGCATCAGGTTTCATAATTGACCACATTTGAGGACGTCAATTCAAGATATGGTTGCCGTTCCATGTGTGTTTTCTTTGAATTCTTGCATTTCAACAAGTCTTCATATTCTTGTTTACTTTGAAGCAATTTTAAGTTGAGTGTATTCACACATACTAGAATGGGTATGATTTAACATTCTTTTTTTTTTTTTTGCGGAACCAGGGATTGAACTCAGATCCTTGCGTTTGCCAGGCAAGCGCTTATCCTACTGAGCCATCTCCCCAGCCCCCTTAACATTCTTGTGGTACCTGTACCGACAAGTTGACTAGAATGTAGAACAACCAGAACTATCCTCAGCTCGTGGAAGGAACTGCACATGAAGGGCTGCACAGGATGCCTAAAGCTGGATTTCCTAATTACTATGATCCAGTGCTTGCATTCCTTGGCACACACCCAAAATAAAAACTACTCTTGTCCACCAAATCATACATGTGAGAACATTCATAGAAGAATTACTTTTTCATATATCACAGAATGGAAATGATCCAAGAATCAATAAACATATAGTACAGCCACATATTGCATTACATAGAACAGAGAACAAATTACTTTTAAGTATAACATGGACATAATGGTATTTAAAAGCCGTGATTCCATTTAAGTAAAGCTTAAAAAGCAAATCAAAACTCGTCTATAATTTGGATGAATCACAACTCTATAGGTAAAGGGCACAGTCCCCACAATACTGCCCTTTCTTTTAGGGCACAAGTTCAGGGTCATGTTTTCTCCACACAGGTGGCTCATATGGGTTTCTTCAAGTACTCAGAATCCACAACTTGCCTGAGGGACTTAGAGAACTCCAGAAGGATGTCATAATGACACTATTACTAAATTGAAGGTTATAAATTAGAACCTAAAAAGGGAGTGTAGAAAAACAGCTGGGAGAGCTCCAGACAAGAAACTTCTTTATCCACAGGGCACTTTACTTTCCTAGAATAGATGTGTCACAAAACACATGGAAACTTGTCAACAACAGACGCTCACTGAAAATTTTGTTTCTGAGATTATTTTAAATTACTTGATTAATGAATTAATTTGGCATAGGCTCTCACTACACAGTTCAGACTCATAATGATTCTCTTGTGTCACCTTTCCCAGGTCTGGGATTATGCGCATGAGCCACCACAGCTGGTTTCAGTGGCCAGCACAGCGTGCCTGGGGTTCTTGGGCCACCACAGCATGCTGTACAGAGTGTACAGGGGATGGAACCTGGGTCCTTTCACGTGACAGCACTTAGACTTCTAAGCTAACTTCCAGCCTCCATTGTGCAGAGATTTTATCAAGGTGCAGTTTTATGTTGGCTGCATAGGTAACCTTCAATCTCAGTCAGTCCTATAGGTTTAAGCTAATCCCTTTATTTTCCACTTATTCCAGAAATGAAAATTGACCTCTGTCCCCAACACTCACTGTAAATCACATTTACACAAGACTGCCTTGTGTCCAGAGGGCGTTGTCAAGCAAGGACCATGCTCTCAGAAGGGACTCTCAGGGACCTAAACATGTCCAAGTCAGTAGCGATAATAAAATCATGATAAAATTTTAGTGAGATTAGTTTTTTACTGCCCAACACTGATGGCGGCCAGAACTATAGCTGCTTTTAAGGGCATGTAACAGCTAGGGAGAAGGAGCATGCTGGTTTCTAAGCTTCTGGTAATGTTGTGTTTCTTGACCTGGTGGTAGTTATATCAATCTGTTTACTTTGCAGTATTCATGGAGTTATACTTTTATGATTTGTGTACTTTTCTGTATGTAGGTTACCTTCAATAAAAATGTGTACTTAGAGAAAAAAATTAAAAACCAGAGTTGCTACTCAGCCAGAGCAGATATTTAATAATAAGAAACACTGAATGTTACACAATTCTTGGCTTCTACTCAGTAGGGAAGCACTTTTCAGGTTGAACTCAACATAGAAGCTGTACACTTCCTGCCAAAAAAAAACAGCTGTAGGGAAGCCTTTCCCGCTGCTAAGGTGTTGAAAGACCATTTCAACCCAAAATGATATAGGTCGTGAATGCTGTGGCCCAGACAATATCAATGAACAAAACAAAGTCAGAGTGAGGAAGGCAGGGAAAGGGGAAGAAAGGCAAGGGCGACAGGGCAAAGGAAGGAGAGGAAGGCCAGGTCTAAATACTTCCTCAGCTGACTATGGGTTCATACCTCAGTGTATGAGCAGTCTCTGAGGTAAGGATCTGGATGCAAGTGTTTTAGAAAAGAAAGGTTTCTGGAAGAAATAAAAAGGAAATGGAGAAACAGGACAGTAGAGGGCAAGAAGCCAAGGCCGGTGGTGATAGTGTAAAGTCCCATCCTCAGCCAGACCCTGCAGCAAAGCTATGCAGTGTAAATTATACCTGAGGGTTTATACTCAGGATATGACAGCTGGGCTCCTGTATTCCTATAACAGTCAGTCACTGGGTTCAGAGCCAGAGCATGGGCCATATATGCTAAGGTATTTCTTACTCTTTTTTTTTTTAATTTTTTTTAATTTTATTTATGGGTGAGAGAGAGAGAGAGAGAGAGAGAGAGAGAGAGAGAGAGAGAGAGAGAGAGAGTGGTGTGTGTGTGTGTGGCCAGCTCAGCCCACCAGGGGGTGCGGCTGGCTGGCATGTGGTGCTGGGGGATCGAACCGGGTCCCTGATGCTTTGCCAAGCTTGTTCTAAGTAGGTGCTTTAGACCACTGAGCCATCTCTCCAGCCATTTCTTACTCTTGAAAGTGAAGAAAAAAGCTCTAGTATTTTGAAGAGATACAGGATATAAGCTACTAGAAACCAAAGTACACAGAAGTCAAGAAAGGTCACAGAATTGAGGCAATTACAATGAAGTAACAGCTATGTTCCCTTCAGCTGGTGACAAAGACTGGAAGTCATTATTATAAAGTACTTCTTTTCATCATTGATATATACATTCATATTTATTCGACATTTAGTGCAACACACTCTTTTATCATGTGTGGTATGACAGGTGTCATTCTCAGCCAACATTTTGTAGTATTTCAAGTAAGACAGGTTTTCAAATTAGTGTTGAAGATATTTACTCAAAGCAAATAAATTTTACCCAGTAGTTTTAATCACTATTTTAGGGCTTAGAGAAGTAAGACAGGGATAGAAAATGTTTCTGACTTGAATATAAATACCACATTATCAAGGGAAACAGTACAAAGTACCTCAGAAAACAGAGTGGATTTATTATGCGATTCAGCATTGCACTTTGCTATTTAAATTTTTGAGAAAACACTAATTTTAAGAAAAATCACTCAAAGAAAACATCAGCAAACATTTTCAAAGAGATACACAATAAACATTTTATGATTTATGGGTCATATGGACTCTATGTCAAATCTCATCTCTGTCAATAGCAGGAAGCATCCATAGACAGTATATAAACAAATGTTCATGACTGTATTTGAATATAACTTTGCTTACAAATACAGACAATGGTTTGAATTTGGTCTGTGGTTTGATTTCTTGTTACCCACTACTTCATATAATGTTGTGTATTCTGTTAGAATGGAAAAGCCAGAAATATTGTTCATTAAGTATTTGCCAAAGAGAGTTTACCAAGCATCAAGATTAAAAATCAATAGGTCGTTTAAGTGTTGCTTTCGATGCACATTCAGATTCTTCATTTATAAATAGGACTACACCTTACCTAAAATTGTCTGGTCAGCTTAAAGGATATTCACCCAAAGTGAGTGATGAAGAAAGTGATTGTGGAGCTGGCACTGTAAAGTTCTGCTCAAATGTACTCCTTTTCTCCAGCATGTGTTTTCATATTTTTATTATGATATTTGCCATATCAAAGTATAAGCTGTAATTTGACTTGCTTCTTCAGGACCTAGTTTCCTTATGGTCAAAGCCTACGATGGCTATCTGTGTACTTGTCCCCAGAACTTAGCACAGGGGCTTCCTCACCAGCATTAAAATGCATGCTCACGTGGTTCACAGACAAGTATAAAAGACCAAGTTTTCGAAGCACAACAAAGTCAGGGGCATTTCTACCACCTTATTTTATTAAGGTATACTTGACAAAGAATAAACATAAAAAGGTGTATGTTTTTATGGTGTACCACATGGTATTTTGTACATGTGAATGATTAAATAAATATTATTAAGCACTCTTCACCTCATATATTTGTCACATTTTGTGGAAAGAATATCTGAGAACTAATATCTTAATAATTTTTGAGTACATAACTATTAATTATAGGCACATGTTAGACAACATAATTCTGGAATTTATTTATCCTAAATGAAACTTTTATTCTTTGACTAACATTAGTTCATTTCTTTTTTATGTAAAATTTTATACTTAAATGTACAACAGACTCCAAGAACACACTTCATACTAGTTGAGTGTCAAGGTATGTTATGGCCAGGCATCCAGATATTTGAATATGAATAGAATCGAGGGTCACCATCATTGTAGGCACAAGGGATAGTTTGCCATCTACCCCCACACACGTTATCCTCTAATAACCACCATTCTTTTGTATAATTCTGTGAGTCTAAGTTTTCTTCAGGTTCCACAGGAGAGATCATGCAGCATTTGTCCTCTGTACGCATGGCTTACACTCCTTAACATAATGTCCCTCAGGTTTGTTCATGTTGTAGCAAATGGTAGCATTATATTATTTTTTAAGGCTGAAGAGTATTCTATTGTCCATTATTTCACCGTTAATAGATACATAGATTGATTCTGTATCTTGACTGTTGTTAATACTGCTGCAATGAACATGACAGTGTAGCCATCTCTTCAATATACACACCAATTTAGTCTCCCTTGTATATGCTTATGAGGTGTAAATAATGAAAACTGAAAATATTTACTCAGAATTCACTTGTAGGTTTAAAAGAATTCTACTATATATCTGACCTCTTAGAAGTAGGAGTTTATGCCATTTTCTACCTAATGTCCTAAAATTCCAAGGGGGAGAGGTGATGCCCATTTATGTTGGTTTCACTCATTGCACAGAAATATGAAATATAAATTGAAATACAAATTTCTCTGATGACTCATCATTCTTTCCATTAGCAATAAATGCAATAGGGACCCAACAATTGGTCACTGAGTAAAGTACCACCATGATGTTTTGTGGGCCCGGCAAACTTTTAAGAAGCCCTGAAGGACTTTGCCAGATAGCTCAGCCTTTTTAAGCACTGCTTGTGCAAATGCAGTCAGGCACATAGGACAGTGGTTCCATTCCCAGTTCCAGAGCCTACACCAGACCTGCTCTTAAGGCAGCCTGAAGTATCTGAGAGAAAAATTAAAAAAAAAACTCCTCACATTTTCAAAATAGGATGGATATACAGCTTCTTTCTCTTAGTTCAATGAGAAGAAAGATTTATACTAGTAGTGTTTAGACCAGCTATCGTGACTGCATCTTGTACTCTGCATAACGAAGACAACAATATGCAATGTATTAATTATTGAAACTGTCCTACTAACCTGTTTTGAAACTGTCTCATTGCTATATCTTTCTCAATAAAATTAATTTTTAGAAACACTCTCAAGTGTTAGTCAAACACATGCCATCCCAGGTTTAATCTTTAGATATATAGTAAAGGCCTTCTATTATGTTGGTCAATCTAAAGACAGTGAAATATCAATCCATAAAATGAGAAAAAAAATTGCTAATTTAACATTCAGGAATGATGAATTTAAGCCAAGGACTAGGTCAGTGTTAGAACACTTGCCTGCCATGCAGGAACCTCCACTTTCCATCCCCAGTGCTGCAAACTTCTTGGAAGTGGCTGTGGCTGGAAAGTGACCACACGAGGGAGGGAAGGAGAAGTGCCTGAAGCAGTCAAGCCACCTCAGCCTTGAGAGAAGCCTGGATAATTTCGACCGATAGTCATTGGGCAACCTGGTGTCTCCAGATACTATCTTTGCAAGGGTATAAATAAACACCGCTACTGTTGTTTGGTCCTTTCTGCACCAAGCAGAGGCCTCCACCTGAATCCAGCTCTTGTCTTTCCCTCAGTCCTGCAGCAGTTTCTGCCTGGGCACACTGAGACACCAGGGGTCCTTAACCAAAATTGAATAAATTGATAAAATTTAAATTAATGTGAATAATATTCTCTAAGCATGAAAAAAAATTAGGCAGTGAGCAATTAATGACCAAACTGATAAAGCACTGACTTAGTTTATATAACTGAAAACTCATTCAAAAACTTTAGTTAATATATGTCTTAAAAAGTAAAAGTTTTTTACCACAATGAAATTTATTATTTACATTTCTAAAGGACCCTATTATTGAATATGACATGCCAATCATATATCTGATTGTGTGATTTCTACAAAATTCTACACTATCCTGTATTTCAAGACGGATTTGTCTGTAACCTTAGTGTAGTTCAGCAATAGCTTTTACTCATTAACAAATGATTTGTACATTTCTCCTTTAGCTTCTTGCTGTCATAAAGAGAACATGTAAGCTACAATAATGATTAAAGGAAAGGCTCTCATAAATTTCTCACTTTTGAAAATTATCAGAACTCTTTGAGATTTTGCTTCTTACATCTAGCTACTTGGACCACACAACTCAATTGCTAAAAGTTTATAAAAGTTCCATTTTAGTTGAGGATAAGTTGGAACTGCTGATTCCCACAATTAGACCGTAGCCAGTCTTCTTCATGAATATGCTTCTGAGTTGCTCAACATTGTTTCATTACTGTCTGATTACTCAGATTGAAAATTTTATTCCAAGACAGTAAACTTTTCCATTAAGTTTTGCTTATTTAGTCTTACTTCAAGCATACAAGCCTTCAGCATGAACTTCTAGATTTCTGCTCTTATTGTGAAACCTAGCCCAAAGTCTTGGAAAGTGTCCTTAGGCTTTAGCAAATCCTTGAAAAACTGGGCCCATTCATTAGCATAAAACCAAACCCCCTACAACTAACAGCAGGGAAAACCCTAAGCAGACTCCCTTTTTAGTCAATATCTAAATGAGAAGGAGGTCTGTACCCAAAGAATTTGAATTATTGCAGCAGGGAGCTGAGTTCAAGCCATAAATAAACCAAATAGCTTGCTCCCCATAAAGTCGATCCTAGGAAGAAAATCAATTTTCCTCTCTGCAGAAAACAACCAGTCTTCTACCACCCAGAAGTTTTCTCTGAAACAGTGCCAGTCCCCTAATGGGTGCTCGATAAGTACATTTAAGATTATTCCTGTCAAATCCTTTATGGTCTTTTCAGGATAAGTCAACATAACAGCATGACCTTTGACATTGCTCTCTTGGGATCTTACTTGCTTCTGTAGAACAAAGACTGCTCTAAAACTACCTTGA
This sequence comes from Octodon degus, assembly GCF_000260255.1. NCBI lineage: Eukaryota > Metazoa > Chordata > Mammalia > Rodentia > Octodontidae > Octodon > Octodon degus. The sequence continues at coordinate 1,306,366 of NW_004524834.1, read as the reverse complement.
ACTTTGACTCAGTGCTTTCATCTGATCTGGAAATTTATCCCCAAAGCTCTTTCAATAAAACAGGTTTTCTTCAGGAGATATTTTATAACTGGGTGGGGATTCTCAACTGATCAAACAGTTAGGTCCTACCTTTATCGCAGGTCAGGGACCCAAAACAAATATATTTCCCTGGCATTTCCTTATGGTCCCATGAATTTCTGATTTAAAATCTGGACATAAAATTAATGTTCTGGAAACAACGTTTCTTAGGTGAACTCTCAATAGCTATGACATAGTTATTATGTACAGAAAGAAGTTCTGGTCTATATTTCAAGAAGGATCCATAGCCCTAAAATGTTAAAACAAATTTACTTCTCTAAAATTGTCTTTTACTCTTTCTTTAAAACTGAAGTTAGCTAACTCAGAAATCTAAAATCTTTCAAATCAATAATAAAAAAGTCTTCCCTGTCTTGATTTCCTTAAACGGAAGAATTTAATTTCTGTGTTCCTCTCTATCATTAATGTTCTTCCCACACTGACCTCATGTGCTCTACAATACAGTTGTCAACATTACAGATGAGAACTTTAAGTACTCTAAGGTTATGTGGCACGTTTTATGGACAGTGCTTTACACATCTTTGCTGTTTTCTCACCTGACCAATCAACCCCTGCCTCAGTCTCCCCCAAGCTGTATTACCACCCCTCCTTTTTGACCCTAGTCACAGTGTTCTGTTCATTGAGTTCCAAATCTTTCTCCCCCTGAAGCTTTGCATATATGCATCTCTGTCATGTATAACTTTTAGCTACCTCTTAATAAATATTTTTATACTTTATTTTCAACTTGCATTTTACTACCTCTGGGAAGATTTCTTTGATCTCCCTGAAACTATAGCAGTTCTCTTTACATACACTTTTATAGCACCCGGAATTTCTTTTCATACACTCATCAAAATTGCCACCTAAGATTATGTGCTTAATTACAAGCTCCCTAAAGGCAAGCACTCTTCACAACCTTGTATACAATATACCAGAATATATATATGAGTAAATATGTATAAAATTTAAGAAGAAAGATGAATCACCTACTGGAGAAATAATCTTCCAATAATATTGTTTAATACATTAAGATTTATTAGAACTTATTAATCTAATTGTTGATATTGAATAAATATGCTTGCTTTTTAATCCAATTCAGAATTTGTTTACTGAGTATTTTCTATGTACTCATGAAGTCATCTTACATGTCATTGAGATTTAAGCTAAACATATATGACATATAAAACATTAAATGACTAAATATATAAATAAGGAATAAAGAGATTATTTACATAGGAAAAATGTTAGTGGGGCCATTGTTCTGTGTTTAGTTTTCTCTTATTCATAATGTTTGGGCAGTTATCACCTGAGTCTTTCATTTGGCTCTAGTTATTCTTTGTATAATTATCTTTCATTTGCATTTTCTTTATTTATGAACTAGACTTCACTCCTTGAAGACATGGCCTATAGTGTGGAGTGCTTTTATATACCAAATGGCTTGAGAAGATACTTTAAAACTTGATATTCAATTAGTATTTATTTTTATTTACACTCTAAATAAAAACAATGATGATACATTATTAAGGCATTTGCAGATGATAAGCACTTCAGCCAAACTTCAAGAACATGGTAAAACCTCTGCATACTTTGAATAAAGGAACATTTTTATGACAATAATATTTCTGTAAGATGTAGTGGAGGGTAGGAGAGAGTCAACAAGGCAAAGAAAGACTAGATTTGGGAAAATCAGGTTGGAAGCTTCAATAAGAACACAAAAGGAAGTAGAAAGGAGTAGAAAGAGAAGTGGAAGGGGAAGAAAATTGCAGGTGGAACTAAAGAATTCAGGGACTGATTTGTTAGATAGGGCTGCAGATAACTCATTAGTCAGAGACAACTTCAAGGTTACAAGCCAGGGGAATGCAGAAAATGACTTGATCACTTCTAGCAATAGGAAATTAAAGAAGAACATCAATTTGGAATGTCAAAAAGATAATGAATTGTGCTTAAAATGAACTCAGTCTTCAAACACAGAACTAGGAAGAATGTTAAAGATTTCTTCTTTCATAGAAGTTACTTCCAGTGTTTTTATACTGTATTCTAAAAACTGTAAATGGTACACTGTGCCGGTTGGAACTGGAATTCATTCTGTCTGTGTTTCCCTAAACATTGCTAATATGATTAATGAAACAGACAATAAAACTGGAGTGCTGATTTTTTTTTTTTCTCCCATTTCTTATGGACATAGATACAAAAGCTTTTAAAGAAAACATTCTCTATACCTTTTATTCTGCCCTAGAAAGGAAATGTACAATTCTGTTTCTGACTTATACCTCCTTTCTGGCATCAGACATATTCCCAAAGGATTTTAAACTCAAAAACCAATATGTTTTCTGTGCAAATCACATAAGCAATTTTTTTTTTTTTTTTTTTTTTTGTGGAACCGGGGTTTGAACTCAGGCCCTTGAGCTTGCCAGGGAAGCGCTTTTTCCACTGAGCCATCTCCCCACATAACCAAATTTTAATAGTTTAAATTGTATTGCTGTATCTTATCTAATGTAATATAGAATTGCAATGGTAAACTATGAAGATTTCTTTGAGGAAGATCGCCTCTCATTCATTGTCAAAAGCTGTGATGATCTTCCAGGTACAGTAAATGCAAATGATTCTCCATCACTTCCTCTCTTGCTCATAACTTCAGAAGCTGTTAACATTGGACCAATCTTTATAAAGTCATTTAACAACCTCTGGCTACTCAGGTGCTTCCAAATGCAACTAAGATTGTAATGGATTTCTCTTTTAAATTTAAAAATCAAGACTTATTGTTAACAACAGGTGTGAAAATATGGAGTCTAGGACACACAGATATCTCATGTTACACTTAAAAGAAAAACTTTGCCCAAGATTCACAATTATTAATTAAAAATATGCTCTCTTTTTGTAAGAAAAGTTCTGTTTTCTTATGCAGAATGTGGTGACTATTGGACAAACAGATATGAAGGAGACAGCAAATTATCTGTACTTGAATGAAAGCTTGAGGATATTCTCAGTGTCTTCAGAGGACCCGTTCATTCTAGCAACCTCACACACAATGTTGCTATCTGGCTACTCCTTGCCTGAGGAAATCTCAGTTACTTGTCTCTCCTTGCTGGGACACGTACCCTGCACCCAAAATGAAGGAAGGAAAGGTTTATTTATCTCATAGTCAGTGGACATTTCAGTCTGTACTCAGCTGGCTCCAAGGCAGAGTGGCACGTGGCAGAGAACAGCCACTCATGGTGGCAGCAAAGAGTAAGAGACCAAAGGGAGTGGCCGCAGCTCAGACAACTCTCCAGCCTGTCTCCCTCCTTACAGTGTAATGCAAATTCCCTGCCCCAGGGCGGTGCAGCATCCACATTCCCAATAATCAATCACAAACTCCAGAAGCCACCCCAAGACTGCATGAAGCTTTTGGGGGAAAACTAGATGCAAACCATAACAGAGAATGACTATTATGGGCTGATAAAAAGTGCTAAAGATGAATGCCAGGAAACACATGAGTCAGGTTGTGTACAGGCTCTGTATTCCATACTGTATGCAGGAAAGTGTTGCATGAACATTTGGGAGAGAGTTGGTCTAGGATGGGACTGTCTTTGGGAAGTGAACAGACTTTGTTGATTGATTCATATCACTCCTACAAGAGAATTATTGATAAATCAGGATATTAACCTAAAGAGTACTGATCAATGGGATATTAATCTAAAGTTGAGCTGAAACAATTACCTCACATCCAGACATCTACAAACAATATCAAAGATTGCAGAAAAACAGATTAATAATAAAGGGTTTCTATTTAATCAAGAATCAAGATAAAAGTAGTCAGGTAGTAAAATATGTTGTATAATTTCTGTTATATTTGAGTTTCAAAACAATTTGCAGCTGGGCAAGGTGGTACACACCTGTCTTGGTAGCACTTGACAGGCTGAGGTAGAAGGATCTCCATGTGTTCAATACCAGCTGGGCTAGAAAGTGAGTTCAAGGCCAGCCTAAACTTCACAGTGAGACCCTGTCAGTAAAACAAGACAAAACAAAGCAAAATAAAGAAAAACAAAACAGAATAAGTAGTCCCTATACTTATTTAAAAGTTTCTTTCTGCTAAATTGTTTCCCACATATTTCAGTTATATGAGAATGATTTTAGATACAGCCTCACCTTCCAGTTCTCAGTATTGCATAAATCATTCTGACAATGGATTTCTTTTGCAGTTGCCCTTAAATCACTGTCCTCCCTTTCTCAGAACATGTGATAGCTCCAGGCTTGCAATGGTATAGTATGGTTTATCTATTAAGTTACTTTCTAGTTACATGTTTAAAACCAATCTTTAACTCATCAGGAAGTGCCAGCAAAATAGTTCAGTGGATTAAAGTGCCTGTAAGCAGGTGTCAGGATCAAGGCTTCCATCCCCAGGCCTGTGGTGCCGACCCTGCCCCTAGGGTGTGCGCCTGTAATCCCAGCTCTTGGCAGGCTGTAAACAGGCAGATCACAATTCCAAATACCCTGTAGACTCTTCCCTAAAAATACAAAAAAAAAATTTCTTGTCAGGAAAATATGCTTAGTTTACATTTTATAATGAAAATTTCTGATAAGAGCTTTTTGTTTCAACTTGACTTTCAGGGTGAAACAGTCCTTATTGTGCTATCCATATATAATTGCTTTTTCATTTTAATTTTCTCTGATAATTTTAGGATGTACTCACTCATTACAATTCACAGAATGGATCTGACTTACAGATTGGTTCCCCAATGTATACTTGACCCAGTTCAGAGATAGAAAACCTCTAAGGAACATCTGAGACTGCCAAGACTGCCAGGCAGTCAATATATACTTGGTGAATTCCTATAAACATGGACAAAGATGAAGAAAATATAATCCATGTGCAAAGAGAATTTATAAAATATTGTATAAGAAAAAATGCATCAGAAACTAATATACAAGACATTGTTTTAGGGGAAATGTCAGAAAAACAACGTATTTTAGAGGACTTGAGGAATGAGGAAAACTTTTTTGAAGAGACAGGCTTCGAAGAGTGTGATTTTGACTGGCAGAATTGGGCAAAAGCACATTCCAAATATAATTACTTTTTCTTCTGGCTTCAGGCAGGAAATAATTCTGTGTCATTTTACTTATCAAATTCAAGTTCTCAAATGTCGTGCCAATATTTTTATATATTTTTACTCATTCTGTTTACTTGATTTTATCAAAATTACTTCTATTTGCATATTCGTCCTGTACTGCTTTCAAAATATGTTGACCATACTATAATTTTCAATGACAAAAATTGTTTCAATTATTTTATTTTCAATCAGTATAGTCATATATGTATCTGCAAACTGTCAGCCTTCTGAAAATAAGACAGTGTACAAAGTGTGCTTCCTTAAAGCTAATAGAGTAATTGTAGAGATGGCTGTAGTGATTGCATCAAGGAAGCAGAAAGAAAATCCTTGTGTATAAAGATTAACTGCTGTGTAGCTGCTTCGCTCATTTCAGACAAGTCTATCAGCATGTCCGTAACGTCGTTTTCTACTTCCTGGGGAAGACTGTATGATTAGACTGTAAGATCGGGTTTTATAAGGCACTCTAAAACTAGGCTTTCCTAGTTAAAATTCTAGCACTTATACTCACTAGATCCATACTGTTAGGCAAGTTTCCTAACCTCTTTTCATTACTCCAGGAACGAAATAGTGATAATCAAAGTAGCAACATCACAGTGTTAAGTGGATTAAGTGGATTAATATATGAAAAATGCTTAAAATAATGCACCTGGTGCATCAAAAACAATTCATGATATTAAAACTCAAACTTAGTATACAGTATCATATGAATGTTTGCTCTTAAAAATATTATTGCTGTGAATGTTAGATGTATTTAAAAAAAAAAGAGAGAATTGCAACTGTCAATAACCCACACTGACATGGCAGAGGGTTAAGTGGATGAAAGTGTGCAATTTATTATCCACTTGTCAGGTGAAGACATTTCCAGGAGAATAAAACTTTAAAAGTGGTTGATTCTGTAAGTCAGAAATTTACAAGTGGTCTATGGCTCATTAATGAAGCACTAAATTGGACAATCAGCATTAATGGGAATTGCACAGTAAAAGCGCTGCACATCAAGCTGAGGCTCGGGACTAAATGCATAATCACACATTTTAGCAATTCACTTCCAAGCACTCTCTGCGTCAGCCTTCAGACTAGATAGATGGATAGATAGATAATCTTTATTTGTAGAGGACCCTATTTGTCATTTACTAATTACATCTTACCTTCTCCAAAGAAAGAATTATGATTTTAAAAATTTGACAGTTGAAGTAGATGGAGAATTATTACATTCAGTGCAGAGACAGAATAAAATTTATCAAAGAATTAGACTTATATTGTTTTTGAATATAAAATTGATTCAAAAACTTCCTGACCATCAAGGATAAGAGCAAGTGTCTAATGATATTGGAGTTGACTTAGCAAAAAAAAAA
>NW_004524834.1:1278909-1299749 GCF_000260255.1 Octodon degus | reverse complement strand
TATATATATCTTTTACACATCTGACCTGCTTTTTTCTACTTAATATGCTGGAAACACTCTAATGACTCTACCTTCTCTCATTGCTTTAAAGTTTTGTTTTTCCTCTATTCAATATGAGGAACTGGTCATTCATTGCAGAGGTTTCTTTATCATGTCTTCTAGGAAACCCAGCTAATCCTCAAGCAAATAAGCCTATTTGTATGACGGCCTTAACTCCTGTAGCCCCCTACAGAGAGATGAAAAGTAACCGTCTGCACAGGACCCTCCCTTGAGGAGCTAACCTTTTGCTTGTGAGATTAAGCATCTGAAATACATCTCACTTTCCTTTTACAGTGCATATTTCCTGGACAGATGATTGACATGACACCTCACAGTTTGGCATCATGGAGCAGTTAAATCCGACTCCATTACCTGTCGAATTTAGTTTCTTAATCCCAAACACAATATGCGCACAACTTAGCCCTATCCAGTTTTATTTAAAGCTTATGTCATGGTGCTTTATGAGAAGTCAAGAAGCATTAAATGGTATGGAGTGGAGCAAATGGAAAGATTAATTTTGCAATGTGACACTAAAAGGAACACTTTAAAACAGGGATTAGGGGTTGGGTATGCTCAGGGAAAAATGCCAAAAATATATCCATTATAAGATACCTCAAGTTATGGCTATGATAAAAAAAAAGAAAAATATCTCCAGATTTATAAATGTGACTTCTATATTCATAGGAGAAACATACCAAAAACTGGAAAAAAAAGTTCAGTATTTCTTGCTAGAAGTAGTCTGGCTTCTTTTGAATTTGTACTCTGCCATTCTATCCCTTCAATTACAAGTTGCTAAAGGATAACTGAAACCCAAATTTCTGCAGAAAAATAACCCATAAACATCACTTATGAAAATCCAAATTAACAAAGCCTTGTCACCAAGTCACTACATTCCAAAATAAGTATTCTACCCATTTGGGGGAATATATGCATATTATGACTTTCCTTTAAGCAACAAAATACAAGAGAACTGAAATAATTTAGTTTAGAGTTTGTTTAACATATTGTGTCTCCTGTGACATTAATTCTTTTGAAAATAATTACATGATAAAGATTCAATTTTTTTTCAAAAAAAACCAAAACCCCTAATCTATAAGGAGAGCTCAAAATCTCATTACTCTGTCTGGAGCAGCAGCTGAAGTTAAGACATAAAACTTCGCTAGTACGAAGGACTATCACAGAGGACGTTTGAGACCCAGTGAAAAGAGGAGCTAGCAGCAGGAGATAAGAATGAAAGGCAATGCCAGTGGACCTAGAGATATGTTGCCAAGGGAGGCAGAAGCATTTAATTTTTCAGAAGTATTTAAAAACATGATAGATTCTTATCTCCCTGAACAACAAAATCTATTGGATTTCTAGTCTAAGTAGAGAACTACACTAGAGACTCTGTAGAGAACTGGACAGAAACAGAAAACATTTTCTAACTTTGAAAACCTGTGCATGAAAAAGTAGAAAATACATAAAAGAATCAAAAAATGCTGAAGCAAAGTAAGGTAGGTGAGCTACTGAAATTGGACACGAAGCAGTCATGGCAGGCAAGACGTCCCATTTAGGAATACAAAGAGATAGATGTCTAGGTTTTTTGTTTTTGTTTTTGTTTCTTTTGTTTTTTGTCTTTTGTATTTTTTAGGGAAGGGTCTACAGGGTATTCAGGGTCTCACTACTAGATCAGACTCATAGTGATCTGCCTGTTTACAGCCTCCCAAGAGCTGGGATTACAGGTGTCACCACACCCAGTCTCAGTTGCTATCTCAGGGCGGTCCGGGGGTGCGATCAGCACGGCAGGCCCGGGCATTGGACCCCTCGCCCCGTGCCTGCTTGTAGGTGCTTTAATCCCCTGAGCTGTTTGGCCGGCTCTGGGATGCCCAGATTGATGGAATAGAAAAATGGCCTTCCAGACAAAGTGGATCTTGGGGAAAGTACCGAGTTCCTAAGTGATAATAAAATACTGAATTCCACAAAAACAACATGAGTGTTTTGTTTCTTCCTCTGAAGAGAGAAAAGATCATTTATTCATATGTTTATAAATATATGTGATATATGAATACAAAATGTGATACAAATTACAGTAAATATTTAATTTTTATTATATTAAAAAACAAATTGCTTTTAATTAACTCACTTGACCTACTTCTTTTTTTTTCTTTTTTCTTTTTTTTTGGTGGTATTGAACTCAGAACTTGTGCTTGCCAGGCAAGCATTTACTCCACTGAGCTATCTCCCTGGCCCTCAAACACTTCTTATCCTGTCATTCTGGCCACCTTTTTTTTTACTTTTTTATTTTCAAGAAAATAAAATAAATAATGAAATTAGGCATAAAATTTCAAAACAGGATTGTAGGAGAGTAACAATGGTTAGTAAATTAAGTATTGCTATCCTCTAAGTGTAGCTCATATTACAAAATATAGGCATGAAAAATTGATCAAACAGTACAGACATAAACATTTTCTTTCAATGAGGGAATAGCAATTACATATGCAATAGCATATATCGCTATATATATATATATATATATATATATGCCTCTAACTAATACCTCTAGCTCAAACATATGTATTTTCTTTTTCCCTTCCTTCTTTGAAAGTGGTTCTTGGAGTCTTTTTTGACCCTCTATAGTTATGCTGGTATGGCTGTCTTGATGGATTGAATTGATTTAAACCACTGATCTTTGATAGTCATTTGGACTTTGGGAAAGTGTCAGAAGTCACATACCAGATATAGTGACTAAGGTGAGTCGGGCTGCGCCAGAATGTTTCTACATGCATGACTCTCCCTTGCCTGGCATTTGGCAGCAGTATTCACAGTATTTATCTCATCTTCCAAAGTCATGAAACAGGACTTTAGACCTGCTTTGGAAAGTGGCAAGAACCATGTAAGTGTAAGCAAAGTTTGGGTCAGGACTACTTGTAGGGGAATCAATACCATTATGTTTTTATTTAAATATTCTCCATATATTTTGATCATCCTATATATATAACTTTGATTAAGAGTTTTCCAAATGGAAATTATTCCCAATAACTTACCTTCATAATAAAAATCAACATGTCTATTACCTACTGCTGTTACCATTCTACTGTCCCTACCACCAATTTCAGAGTTGAATTTAATAAATAGCTGCTTTTAGTGTTTCACTTCTATTACCTTCACCGAAGCTGTTTGTTCTGAATGCATCTTTGATTGTCATAACATCTAGAGGTGTGTGATTCCTCTAGGGCTAGTAGAAGAGACACTCTCACTCCATTCTAGGTTTAAAGGTACTCTTTCTTTTCTGAACACAGGAAAACTGTCTAACTCAAACTCTTGCCTCTAACTCAAGCTCTTGATCAAGCAAATCAACCGGATGAGGCCACATCAGTGCTCAAGATTAAATTTACCTGATATTTCCTCAAAGAAAAACTCATACATATGCGAAGGATATTTTGGGAGTTTTTTAGATTCATGTTTACCAACCTCATGTGGGTGGTGAATGTTTTATTAGTAGTATTCATTCAGTCCTATAATTTGGAAACTTTCATAGACACATTCATTAATCTATCACTGTGAATCTTCAATCAGAAGCAGAAAGTTCATTACTGCATTCAACATAGTCCTTAATGAATGTGCTAATTTGGAGCACATTAGCACATTTCATTTGCTTCTACATTTACTTCTAAAAAAAACAAAGTAGTAAATTTGCTGTCCTATATATGTTTAACCATAGTATTTAGTTCAGGAAAACTATTTTCAAGTTTCTTACCCTAGTAGAAAAGGATTAAGAGATAAGAAAAAAAATCAACATCATGTATTTTTAAGATAATAATATTTAAAAGAAAAATGGTATGCCTTTTAGAAACAGGAGAGGACAATGAAGGAGTCTTCTACCTTGTTCCTAAGAGGTGTTGCTTATAACATTGGCCAACAGAAACATACTGAGACCCTGAAACTTGGCAAAACCTCAAAGTCTCAAAATGCTCAATAAAAAGTGGCTTATAACTACAGTTTTATTATACAGAAATATATATCTGAGGTCTGGGCATAGGGCTCCATATGCCTTCTAGGGGGATTCAGTGTGGATTACCCTGCTGGGGCACCAGTGTGCGCACTACATTCTACTGAGCCTCGGTGTACAGAGTTTTTATTGGACTTTCAGTATACGTGTATAATTAGTTAAATCATTGCCACATGACAGAATTTAGTCTCTAGCTTTCCATCTTTCCTGGAGATTGGCTGGCCCAAAGTTACAATTGTTCAATCACTGGGGCCTCTTCATTCACCAGCCCCAATCCTAAAGCTGTCTAGAGTTTTACCATTAGTCCCCTTGTTATTATAATAAAAATATTTCTGTTACTCAGGAAATTGTAAGTGCTTTTAAAACTCTGTTTTAGGAGGCTGTAATAGCAATCAGGTATATTTTCATCAGGACACAATATTTTAAATACTTTTTTAATAGTTTTCTTTAAAATAAATATTCTAATCAATCAGTGACCTTGTCTGTCTCACATTTGGACAGTTACACCTAGAGATAGCCTAAACACACAGTAGCTATTCAGTAGAAATAAATGAATGAATGTATGGATTCATTAATTCTATATTGAATGAATATATGATTAAAGTTCTTTCTACATTGTAACATTTCATTTGAATCTTGATAGAAATAGAGTGTTCTGGCCTCTCCTATATGTTAAAATATAGTATCTATGAGGATAATCACTCATAAACCCTGAATAAATAACTATATTTGTGTAGACTCACAATGGGTAAATATTCAATGAACAACACATGAATTTATAGAGTGTCTACTGTATTCCAGGCACTGTTCTATGTGCTACATATTTGAGTAATAGCCTAAGTGGTTTAACTTCAACAAGTTCAGATATCATTGTGGTCTCACCATCTGCCAGTGTGTCTTGTTGTCACAGGACTTGCAGATAGCTCATCCCAGATACCACTTTTATTATCTTTTCCAGGTCAAACACTTGGACTTGTACTCACAGACTAGTCAATTAATTTACTAACAAAATTAATCACTCCCATGCTTACCACCCTGCAGGGTAAACGCTCTATTTTTCACTGACATCTTAATACATCTTACTGGCTCCCAACGTCAAGCCTCTGCTCCTTCTCTGTACATCTATATCTGATCCACTAGCCTATTGCAAAACTGAAGGTCTCTTTCACTGTGCTTTCCCACATTTCTTTCTAGCCACAAAAACAATCCCTAAAAATGTCTGCTTTGAGCACTCAGTTGGCACTTGTTCTAGTAGCTACATAAATTTTGTGTTATAAAAGATAATATTCTAGTATTTTTGAACCAGCGCTAAATGTTAACTGATTCCTTTAAGTAGTATTCTGTAACACAGGAAAAGAGCTAGGTAGTATTTGACTCATATTTTTGCATTTTCCTGAACTCTTCTTTTAGATATTCAGGTATTTGGATTCTTTATGTGAATCCAATTTTTATAAATGTGCATCATCAACTAAAACACAAAATATCTTTAAGCACTAGCCACTTATAGACATTGTGGTAGATTTTCTGCCATTTATTTCCTCTTGAATTTAACTTAATAAGGTAAACTCTATTTTATGGTAATCTTCAGTGCTTCCCCACAGAGAAATCTCCTGTGGTCCAAGTTTAAAAGGATATAGAGCCTTGATCTAGATTTCTTTGGGGACCATTTCAAAATAAGTAAAGTTATGACCTAATTGTGTATTTGTCATTCACAATAAAAAATGATGTGAGTAGCTTTCATTATAGGCAGATAAATTTAGATAAATGAAATGTGTCAACTTAATAATCACTAAATGTTATATGTAAAGCAATTAAGTCATAAATGCTTCTAATTAGTGTTCAATCTACAGGCTTTTTTATGTTTTGTGATTCAAAATAATAAAGGTAGCTTTAAGGAGAACCAAAAGAGGAAGCCAAGAGAACCTTCCAGGAATCACTCTACTTTCAGCAATGTTAAATTTTATCTTTTGGTAATCATGTACATAATGATGAGATGTCTTTTTATAATGGCACTCTCTTCTTTGTGACTAAAACTAAGCAACAAATAGTACTTCTAATGCCTCTAGGATACAGCTGACATGGAGACCTTGTGCTCTTGTGGACTAGAGTAGATGATGATGATTCTGCAACAAAGCATGGAGTGAACTCAGAACTCACACACTGTATTAAAACATATGTTCTTGACATCCCTAATATTAATCTATTTCTAACAAGAAAAGTTTGAGAATTCATTTATAATAAATTAACACAAAGTTTGAACTCTCTGACCGTGAACAAAACATGCCATACACAAACTCGTTGTCAATAGGCTATTTTAAACAATAGTATCTTACAGATGCATCATGAAACTATTTCTTCCTTGTAAATATGTCAGAGTAAGATCAAGCTATGCATTCATTTTTTGAAGCTCTGTGAATTCTCATCAGTTTTGAGAACTATCAAATTTACCTATACTGATATTTGGCTCCAACTTAAATTGAAACAATCAGTATTTTACAGAAAGTGTGTGTTACTCTTTAAATACTCCTGAATATGTAATCAGAATCTTACTCTCTTTATGCCCTTCCTTCTCCCTTCTGTCACCTCTCCACCCTGTCCAAAACATAGTGATTACTAGGTCTGTTGGTAACAATTTAAGTTATTCATGGAATGCTAGCCCATTACAAATGACTTGTCAATTATGTTCACTATTTGATTGTTCCTTGTCAGTTTTATCTCCAGCTCACTGACACAGTTCCAGAACTAAGATTCAGTGGAACAGTATGACAGAAATTAGAAATTTTCTTCCAGTTCCTGATTTTAAACTTAGCACAAGGCTACCCAGAATAAAATAAACTTTTCAATGATATATAAGCAGAAGTCAAAAGTATGGGCTCAAGGATGGTTCTTAAGGTATCCTTAAGGAGCATATGACCCCCTTCAAACCCCTTTCTATGCATTCTGAAATGGAAATAGCACAGACATGAGACACAAAGGAGAAGACAGTGAATTGCTGACCAAGAAAGAGAAGAGAAGGAGAGCAAGTCTGCCCCAGAAGAGCCATGCCAGCTTCTGGCTGCTCATTCTTACCTTAATTCTATGAGAGAAAAATCAACCACTATGTTAATTAAGTCATTGTTGGGAGTTTGGGTCACATGCAGCCAAGCTTTTCCTAACAAATACAAATGTAAAACTATAGCAGATAGCTTTCTTTTGTCTGTAAATTATATTATAGAACACAAATTCTATTGCACTTACGTGATTAAATTGATCCTTTCTGCTCATGCCGTCTGAAACCTAATACTGTGTAATATGATGTAAAAATAATCAACTGCAAAAAAGTATTCTTTTTAAGAAAAGGAAATGTGTGTGATGCTGATAACACTAAATCCATATGCTCATCCATTTCAGCACCGTACTGAAATGCCCGGGTTTTATTTAGCATCCTTAACAACACCCAATTCATTAGACACATTCAGTCACAAATATGTATTACAATTTTAAACAACTCTAAGTAATCCAAATATCTACTACCCAAATTCCTTCAAAAACTGTAGTTTTTCTGGGAAATTTTTTCTTGAATAAGCAAATAAAACAATTTCTGCCTTCCTGGGCCTGCTGCAGCAGAAAGTTTAATATCCTTAGAGTAGTTAAGGTTCTTGTTAGATCTTTTTTTGGGGGGGTGGGGATGGTGAGCAGTGCCAGGGATCATACTCAGGACCTTGTGCTCTCCAGGCAGGTGTTTAGGCCTCTCAGCTACCACCCAGGAGCCTGAGAGTCTTGCTTGACCTACAGCTTTCTAGTTCTTGCTTCCAGGACTCACTGCTCCTACTTGCTTTGTGAGGTTCCTCTTCCTCTTTCTTCTCTACTTTCTACTACCTGACGCCAACCTATTCTTTAAGACCCTCAAGCCCAAACACTTGTTGCAGGTCAAATTTCCAGAAATATACACACAGGCATTTCTTATCACCCAGCTTCAGTATTCTGCCTCCCTCTTTCCACAGACCACCAATTCCTGTAACTTTCTCTGCAAATCTCTACCATCCTCTTTGATGTAATCTCTATTGCAGTCTGGAATAGGAAGTAGAAAGTGGGAAAGTATGGGCTATTTCTCTTCATATATAAGAAGTTCATTAAGATAAAAGAAAGCAAAGACAGATAGGTGAAACCTGTATGTACAGTTATGAAAAGGTATCAAATGAGTAGAAGTATCAGAGTTTCCCACTTTGGGCTGAATTAAAGTTCAAATTTGAGAAGGCTTTCTTCTTAATGAGAAAAAATTCTGCAAATGATACAGTGTCTATAGAACATTCATGTGTTCTTCCATCACATGCTGCAGGACTGGGAATTGTTTTCTTTACCATATCATGTATGGATTGCTGTCTGCGTATAATATCACCAGGCCCCCAGGTGCCTTCTAAGATATTGCTCTTTCAATTAGATCACATTGTTTTTCCAAATCATTTTACTGAAGTTTCTTTTCTAGATCAAATATTAATAATTGCCTTTAAATAATGATGTCTCGAATGAGAAAGCTGTGGAATTCTTCAGAGTAAGAACATGACCAGACACATTGCCTTTCATAAATGAGAAAAGGAATTCTCATATATAGAACTAAAATTCTTTTTAAAGAAAAATCCCAAGGGTGAATTCCTATAGATGATACAGTTACAAAATTTTGAAAATTATTCATTGTTTTTTCCTCAGTAATCACTTATCAGATACCTTTAACCTGCTATCACATGACTTATGGGGTGATTTAACTAGTTTGCAGATTTGATTTCATACTACAAAGGAGAAGAGCGTGGAACTGAGATATGAGGAAGGCATGCTTAGAAGTTAGGTGAGTGCACAGAAGGATCAGGGAAATATCCCAGAAAACCTTACAAGGGAGGTAATATCTGACATAAGTCTTCAAAGGCAAAAGGAAATGAAAGAGAAATGAGGGCTCAAAGGATATCTCACACAAAGAAACCTGAGCGAAAATTTGAAGATATCAAACCTTAGGTGCAAGTGCTTTAGAAGAGCTATAGTGCTAACTGCAAAGTGACAAATGGAAGAAAATAAGTCTAGTGGCTGTTGCACTAATTTATTTATTTGTGTTTTATATGTCTTTCTCATTAGCTCTATGAAAGTGAGGTTTCTATCTGTTCTTTTGTTTTGTTGTGTGGGTTTTTTAATACTTAAAACTGTTTGGCTATATAATAGGTTGTCAATAAATAGATGCTAAGCAACTTAATGATTCTAAGTGGAGTCAGAAAAGCTGATACAGTATAAGAAGGAAGGGCACCACGTCTATCTCAAGGCAAGTTCTTCACTCATACAAGAGGTAGATATTATGATGTGCAGAGTAGTGCTGCTAACAAATAATAAAGTTATGGATGAAAAGCAAAGTCCCCCAACAAATGAACAAAAAGTCTTAATATGCAGGAAACAAAAGTAAAATAATATAGGTCAGTCTTAGCAATTCTCCCCCAAATATTGCATACATTGTTTTAGGTTTTTTTTAAGCATAAAGCATTTGATTTTGTGTGTGTGAGTGTGTGTGTGTGTGTGTGTGTATTAGCAATACATTTGATAGCAATAAGGTCATTTTTTAAAAATAAATGAAAATGAAAATGAAATGGATAGATTATATTTGTAGGCTCAGAATAATGTCAAAGTCTTGTTATGCAGTATATTTTGACATGTTGATTACATTTGAAATACTTATCCACATATGGCAACATTGAACAGGTGTCAACAAACAGACAGTAAATGAATTTTGAACTGTGGAGGAAAGAAAAGAAAAGGAGAAAAAAGAATATATTCCTGAGCATTTGCTCTCTCCTGTGGTGGGGTCAGGGGACAGTGGATGCAGTGGGAAGAGGGTTCTGTGCTGTGGAATGAAGTCATCTGAGCTCTCCTTCTAAATGTATAGCTTCTTAGCTGATGACCCTTGACAAATTCCTGAAGGGTTTGTACATCACTTTTCTCAGTCTAAAAATAATATCTTAATTTTAAGGATATTTTGAAATTATAGTAAATATATGTGAAACACATATATGGCACACAATGCTAATCTAATGTAATATATCTAGGAGACAAATAAACATTGGCTGACAGTATTATAGGATCAGAAAATAGAAGATCTTATATAGTATACTAAATAGCTTCTGTTTTAGCTGCAAAGCCTTTGAAAACTCTAGAAAAAAGTTTAAATAGGAAAATAACATGATTTTTCTGAAAAAATGCAAAACATAATCTCATGATGAAATACTTGATAATAACAATGTTAATACACTACATATCAACATGATCATATATTAATTTCTATTAGGTACTCTAAGTACAGTACAGTATTGTGAAGGTCTCGCAGCAAGAAGACCAGTTGATCTAATATAATTATGAATAAAAATTCTGAAAGCCCAATCTCTAGTATTGACAGTGCAGAAGGAACAATGGGAACAGAAATCATACAATAGTGAGGAACAGGATCTGCTTCACAGTTGTACATGGAATGAGGAGTTTAGAATGAAAATCAAGGGTTAGGATCCTAAAGTAAGTGAAGCCTGGCACAGACACAGGAGATACCTGAGTTCCAGAACAAGTGACATGTTGACCTAAATAAGCCCTATAAATATAGAATTTATTTGGAGGGAAAGATAATGAGTTCAGTGTTGGATGTGTTGTATATGTCAGCTCTGAGACACCTAGAGGGCATACTAGCTGTGGTGTTTATCAAAAAACACGATGTTAAGCATATGTACTTCCAAAGACAAATCAGGATTTCCAGTAAAGATTTGGGCTCTTAATTTAAATCTTGTGAGCCATAGGAGCAATGAATTCACCTAGGTGGAGTTTTTTACACAGTTCCTTATTAGAGAGCACTACTTGTATGCCCCATTGGTATCTCAAAGCTAACATATCCAATCATTTACCCTGTCTCTAAGCAAAACACATGGATTATGAGTGTAATTGCACTTGATACATAAACCTGTAGAACACACCCATGCAGGAATGCCCAGAAGATAATAACTATAAGTCTTCCTACATTCCCGAGGACCTCTCCTAGAATGTTATATTGCATTCATGATGACAAGTTTTAATGTTTTGCTTTTAGTATAGATGAAAATGTGTCTAAATTTTTCACTACTGAGAATAGTGCTTCCAGAGAAATTTGATAGATATCAAGAAAAAGATTGTTAAGGAACTTATTTCTAAGAAGATTGAAAATACACTGGATCCTGCACAGGGATGGACTATGCTTGAACAAAGAAATGGATAAAAGAGAATGTGCCTCTTTCTACAATAAAAAGGGAAGCAAAAATGGATCTTGGGTTTTTTTCTCTAATGATTTCACTTTTATCTAAAATATATGTTTTATTTAATCTAATATTCATGACCATTCTGTCAATGAAATAAAACCAACATTTTCACCTATAAATTTAGGGTTGTTTGTTTATTTGTTTGTTTTTGTGGTACCAGGGATTGAGCTCAGGACCCTGCACTTGCCAAGCAAGTGCTTATTCTACTGAACTATCACCCCGGCTCCTATACCTATAAAGTTAAAGTTTAAGGAATTGAAAAGAGTTTATGCCTACTAGCCACAAGGTTTTTCAATGTAGTAGACTATCTGGGTAAGGAAAAGCTTTTAAAGATTCAAAGTGACCATCAAGAACTAGAATTCCAAAGCTTTACTTACATGGTGGAGGTGAAGGGGATTGATTACATTTATAAAAATATAGTAATCCTTAAATATGATTTCCCCCACATTAAATTCTGTTGTTTCTAAAAACTCTAAAATCATTCAGAAATTTCCCTTTAGACTGAGATTAAATACTTCTCAGAAAAAAGAAAGGCAATATTTAAAATCCAGAATGGCCTACATCATGGGACAACAAAATTCTCCCATTTCTCTAGAGTCCCTGGGTATATTTGGGCAGTTTAGCACTAATATGAGGCACACAGAAAGCAAACCAAATATCCACCTGTGCCCCATGCTCCATGACTGGGGTCTGCCTTTCCAGCAAGTAGCTGGGTCCTGGGTCAAGATTCATTGCCACATGAATGTGGAGGACATCACTGTAGTATCCTTTGATACAAACAGTCTAAGAGGCACCTGGCCACAAACCTACTTCATGGAGCATTTGCTCTTCTTCTATATGTTTCCTGAAAAACACACCTCCCACTACCTGGGACTCCAGGCAATCTTAGCTGAAGCAGTACAAATTCTTTCTCTCCTGTGTGAGTATCTTCAGATTTGCCCTCTTGGTCCCATGAAGCCAAGACATTTACTATCTGGCACCGAAAAAGTTTGCTAATTTTTGATATAGACAATTTTTTGGAATGTGTGTAAGGAGATAAATGGAGAATTAAAAATTTTCTAATGAAAATTATATCCTTTAGTCTATCTACAGAAAATGTATCCTTATCTTTCTAGGTGAATTGAATTATTAAATGTAAACAGGCTGACTCTGCCATGGTTAAAATAATTCAAGATTTCTATGAGGCATAATTGACATTTGAGGCTTGATGGGTCCTAGGCACTGAAGGATAATATTTAGGGACATCCTTGAACTCTCCTGACTAGTGCAAGTAGCAAAATCTCTGACCCCAATGCAGTAGTGATAACCAAACATGTCTCCAGATGTCACCAAATGCCCCTAGGGAAAAGGACAAAATCACCCCCAGTTGAGGACTAGAAGAGGAATTACAAAGTAATGAACTCACCATCTCCCTCCTCCTATTCTATCAGTATTTCAACTTTGTAAAATTTACTTCATCACTTCTGGGAAATTATTTTAGCAGTATAGTTCCCTCAATCAGCATAAGAACTTTAATCACTAGGACTTGTGCAAAAGAAGCCTCCTGCTATGATTTGGACCTTAAATTTACTTCAGAATCATGTGCTAAAGCCTTGGTCCCCAGCTAGGGCTCCACTTGGATAAGGTGGAACATATAGGAGGTAAGACACAGGGAAAGGAAGGTAGGTCATGTGTTCTCAAGAGGGACGCTGGGACCAGGCCCTTCCTATCTCTCATTTGTCCTACCACTAATAGATAAACAGTTCTGCCCCACAACATGCTCCCTGCTGGGATGTTCTCCCCTGCCACAGGCCCAAAAGTAGCAGCGCCAACCACTAATGGGCTGAGACCTCAGAGACGAGGAGCCAAAATGAGCCTTTCCTTCTTTTAAATAGCTTTCTCTCAGCCATTTTGTCACAGCAATGCAAACCTTCCCTGGTGTTATAAGAGGTGAAGCAAAAGAGCTGGGGTATAGGTAAGTAGGTAAAGAGCCATAGAGAAGGCAGGAAGAAGGAAAGGCAGTCAGCCAATGAGGCGCTTACCCCGATATCCTGGAGGTGCTGCAACCTAAAGAGAAAGCAGAGCTAGAAGCTGAGAAGCAAATGCCTAATGCCCTAACTGGATGCAAAGGTTTGCTAAAGATACAAAGGCAGACATATGAATTAAGGTCAAATGAGGCAGGAAGATGACAGCAAGCACAAACAAGCAGGGGAAGTTCAAGCCAATTTCTCTGAGATATAGCAATGCCTACGGCTTTTATTTGCCAGCTTTCATGTGGCATTTGAACCATCTGGCAAGACTGAAAGGACCAGAAAAAAGAGGAACGTATTTATCTCATATTATTGGCATGTATGGCAGCAAATTGAAATAAATTTTGTCTAGTAACTTCATAAAATAGAAGATGCACCTGAGGTCAAATGAAGGTACCTTTTGTTTCCTACATAAAGCTTCCAACTTTTCACACTCACAGCCAGGAAATGGGGTTCACTTTGCCAAAATGACACCCTAGGTTGGGACATATGCAGGAAGATGCAGTTCAAAATCAGCAGGAACAGGAACAGCTGAGTGAGGCCATCTTCCAGCGGTTTGCTGCCATTTTGCTCCGGCCCTGTGATCAGCCCTCTCTGGTTTCCTTCCTGCCGGCTATAAATTCATCTTGGTGTTCTGGGGCTGCCTCCATGAGGAGGCCTTGCCAGACAGCCCTCTGCAGGTTCTGGCTGCATCTGTCGCTACAGCAACAACCTTAGCTCTCAGCTAGCGATGTACTGGCTGCACGTGTGTCTCTGACTATAAAGGTTTTTAAAATGTATTTCCAGTACTTTTTGTTCTGTCCCTCTTACTTTTATTAGAATGTCTTGTCCCCACGTAATTCCCTAATGTGACTAGGACAGTTGTCTGCAGCACTGCAGGTCTTCAGTAAATGCTGCCCACCTGCCTGGCCACTCAGACAAGGGCTCTCATGCCCAGCATATTAATGGCAAGACTTCTTTTGAGATGACATAGTTGTTGTGTTATATCTATGCTGGAGATTCTTTGAGCCTCTGTTGGTCTCTGCCTCATTATCTCTTTCTCTAAAGGCTTTATCAGTCATACACAGAAGAATTCTAGCCATGTCTTTCCCCTAGGAATAAGAACTTGGGCCAGCCTGGAAAAATGAGATTCAACTTAGAAAAGTGCACAGAATTTTTCCTAAGGGAGTTTAAGAATGAGGGAGAAAATGCAAGGAATTGGAAAGGAGTAAATGTAAAGGAAAAGAAACAGCAGAACAATAGTACGTCTTACAAATCATTTGCCCTTGAACACTCTGGATCAATTTTTGCTTCTTTTAATGAGAGATTACAGTCTTTTTGTCTCTCTAAGAGCAATGGCTAGAGTTGTGCATGTGTGTGTGTGTTTGTGTGTGTGTGTGTGTTAGAAGTATAGAACCTCTGTATATATACAATATAAAGTAATAATCATTCTCACTATTTAACCTTTAATTCTTCCACTAGAATAACAATGAGGTAGCATTGAAGGTTCTTTTTCCTATAGGTGCACCCATAATTTAGCACATTTAACTGTTTTATACGGCATGGTCTCACTTTGAACAAAACTTTACTACATCATCACTCCTACTTCTAGGCCATTGCCAAGCAAGGGACACTTTGCATTGTGAGGCACAGTTAGCAGCAGAACTATAGCAGCAGCCCAGAGACTGCTGTCCAGAGTGTGCCTCCCTTCTATTCCTGTAAGCTTACCAGGGAGCAAGACAGCACCAGATGGGGCAGCCTCTCCCTCTGCTCAAAGCAGCAAGCTTTCATTAGCAAACACAGCTAGGCACAGGGAGGACAAAATGCACTCACTGCTCCCCTGTGACTTTCAGAAAGCAGTCCAGAGGATTTCAGAAGGCAGCCTTAGGCCAGCAGTAGGTCTATGTGCAGTTCTGACCTGGGCAGGTGCCGGCTGGGATCTGGATGAGACTTGACAGCCAAATGGCTGCATCAAGTCAAAAGAGAATCTTAAAAGGAAAGGTAAGGGAGAGGGACACTAGGTCACTGTCCCTTCCAGTAAAAACAATGACCGTAACAAATCAGCATGACCTCCTAGGCCGGGCCACTGACTGTGCTTCCATTTGAATCTTTTTATTCTGTTTGGAACCCTATGAGTGACAGTTGTAGGATGAAAAAAGAAAAAGACAAGTCATGACATCTGTTCTTTTTCTTCCTTCTGTAACATAAGCTTCAAATCCTGCAGAAAGGCCAGAAGTTATACTATGACTCTGTACTGTCAGCTGTTAATGAGGCCTCCAGTGACATCTCCCCACTAGACACTGAAGCAGGTAACAATATTGGTTCTGAGAAAGCGTCACACCTGGAGCATCCCTGATTATTTCTAGTACTTGTACTCTACCTTTGGAGGACCTTGGCCCTAACAGGTAGAATAATCATGGTAGTGTGGCTGAAATTAAAGGGTCTGGGTTTTCGGCATGGTGGTTATGCCCACCTGCAGTATATAAGGTAGATGGTCATCTCTGAGGTTCTTTGAGTAAGAGACCTGTGCAGGAAGATGTGGGGAACCTCAGCAGGTCTGAGTGGTGCTTTAGCCACTTGCAGGGAAAATGTACTTCAAAGGATTGTCTCAGGCACTTGCTGAAATTCATGCCATGGGGGCTGGGTTGGGGGTTGTATTGACTTTCTTTGGTATCTAAGTTGCATGCAAAACAAAACCTTGTTGCCAAGACTGATGTGCTTAGTTCTCCAAGGCTGTTACAGATGAAATGCCGCAAGGAAAATATAACATGGAAGAACTTATAGCTGCTTTCCGAGTGTGTCCATGTACTGTGTACACAGTGTGAACTTTTATCTTTCTCACCACCCTCCCCTCTTCAGCTGTCATCTCTACAGGCTAACGTAGGCAGCTCTACCCCACCACAAAAGTCGCCCATTTCTTCTACCCACAGGCTTTCATGAGCTCCACTTTACACTCTTACTTTTTTCCCGTTAGCTCAGTATATCATTACATTCAGAGCAATTGCTACTTCCCTGACTATGATTGATCCCCACTTATTTTATCCTGAATGCAAAGTATTTGATTTCAAGTGTGGTTCATTCTGCTCGGTGAACTCATTATAAAGTCAAGCTGAACATCTCACAGATGTGAAGCACCTTGTCTTTGAGGTTCAGCAATCTAATTTGGAATCTCATTACAGACTTTCTACTGGTCGTAGGCACAAGGGCAACCACCAGGCTGGCGTATTCCTGCCCATCTTCTGTCTCATAAAGAAACTGTCATTTCAATATAGGCACACCAGAATATTCCCTATTTTGGAAAATAGCTTTATTTATCTATCCACAAATGCCTGTTGGCACTGATGAGAAAGTAATACTTTGCAGGCTATTTTATTAAGCATCTCGGGAGGTCAGGTGTTGAAAGAGACAGCTCACAGCTGTTTGCTTCCCATAGATTTAGTAGGCTTCTCTATGGATCTTATGTTATAGTTTCTAAAATTCACAGTATGGTTGTCATTTTGCTAAGAATCTGTATACCAAGTGTCTTTGTTTGGAAACATAATGAAGCTTAACTTAGGGAGGGCTGATTCCTGGTGTCTCTTTGGTGGATAAAGAGAGAATGGAGGTGAAATGGAAACTTAGCTTTATTTGCAGAGAAATGCATTGATTCTGAAAGATTGATGAATTCATTTTTTTCATCTATTTGGTGCTTTCAAAATCAATGAGCATCTAAGGCTGAGTTCTGGTTGCTAATGAAGTTTTTATTTCTTCACTTTCTATTTTAAAACTTTGGTAAGGGAGAATATTTGCTTTTCCAATTACAATTGCTTCCATTCCCCTACAGATCAGGCTGACCCTTGAAGAGAGTGGGAGTTCTGTTTCTTCACTACAGAAGACAAGTAGGTTTCAGAAATTACATAGAAGTAAAAGTAAACCGATGGTATTTATATATAGTAATGAGAAGGACAGATTAGCATGGATACATCCAGCAACACAGACAGATTATTGTCCCACATTTAAATTCAGCAGGAGCACAGCTTTTTCAAGATCTTACCCAGCTCCAGACTTCTCAGTTTGATTGAGAAAAGGGGGTCACCACACCATAGCCTGTGGCCCCTATCATCACTCTGCTTGTTTTTTGTAAATAAGATTGCTTAGAGCACAGTCACATCTACTCATTCATGCCCTTTGCTGCTTTGGGATTGCCAGTGTAGAGTTAAATACTTCAACTGAGAACACATAGCCCTCAGACCTGAAGCAGATACTACCAGAGCCCTACGGAAAAAAAATGTGTGACCTCTAGTCAGGTAAAGACATCTTATATTTGTATTTAATTCATGTCTTAAAAGTATATGTTTTGAAAATAAGTTTCAGTAGGATAGCTGAGGTAAGGACTATAATGAGCATAGAATAAGAATCTGACCCTGCTGAATTTTCAAGAAGGTTTATGAGTCTTAAACTCTGCTGTTTCTACCCAAGAGAGGTCTCTGAATGGAATGATTAATTAATAGCAAAAATCTGTGATAATTTATTCATATTTTCAATGATTTTTTACTTGGAAAGATCCCTCTACACTAGCTTTTGATTTCTACTTATGTTCTGGAGAATTAATTATTTAATTTTATTTTTATTGCATTACATTTGGGTCAGGTTCATTACTCAAGAAAGGTGGAATTAGAAATAAGTGATAGTAAAGTTTTATAGCATGTCTATCCTGTAAAATTGTTTCATTGCTTATATTTCTGCCCCTTTGGCCCTCCTTTGATAGTTTCCCTTTGGTTGTTATGACCCTTCAAAAAGAACTGACAGCTTCAGTGCTCGTGGAGCATAAGAGATCACTCACATCGCAATTCGCAAATTGGAGGGCAGCCAAGTAATTGTGACAACTGCCTCCCGGCTTCTACTCACAGTTCATGAGTTACATGTAGTTATTCAAAAAAGTATAGTTACATGGATGCATAGAGAAATAGAAATGATAAATAAGCCAAGTGTGGAGACCCACGACTAATCCCTGCACTTGGGAGTCTGAGGCAGGAGGAGGCCCGGGGTGCCCACAAGTTCAAAGCCACCTGGGGCTACACTATGAGTTCAAGGCTACCATGAACTATATAGTCCCTATCTGGAAAGACCAGAAATGACTGATGACATAGATAATTAGACAGACAGATAGATGATAGATAGATAGATAGATAGATAGATAGATAGATAGATAGATAGATAGATGGTAGATAGGAGAAAGAGACAGATGGATGATAGATATATTAGAGAAAGAGCGAGAAAAAGACAGAGATGACAGAGACAGACAAACAGCAAAAACACATGGCTACAACTTACTATACATAGTATACTACTGTTTCTGCTTGTCTAAATAAATAAGCAGTTAGTGCTTTAAATTATTTTCTTCTCATTTTTGACTTCTTATAACGTTTTACTACAAATTTTGCATATTTATATCTGGTAATCTGAACAACTAATTTGAAGATAACATTATTCAATCCAGCCATTGTCAAATATCTATTGTCTTGTTTAGGGAAATTTTGTATCATTTCTAATGATTTAATTTTTTATAATTTCATATTCTCTTTAAAAGATAAAAATAAAAATAAAATAATTTTTAAAGCATAGTACTACATTATGGATCTTCAAAGTCTATTAAAGGCCTTACTCCAAAGTGCTGTTAGTGCACACCAATGGACCCTTTAAGAGCTGAAGGCTAGTGGGCAGTCTCGGAGTACCTGCAGGTGGGCTTGAAGGAGAAGTTGAGACCATGGCCCCTTTGATGCTCCCTCTGCTTCCTGGTTCTAAGGTGAAAAGTTTCGCTCCACTATGTACTCAACACCATGATGTGCCGTAAAGCAAAAAGGCCAGTTGCTTGTGGGCTAAGCCTATAATTTATTTTTATAGAAGGAATCACAAACACAGAATGGGAAACAACTACAACCAACTATCTCTCAAACAAAAGATCTCTATCTAAAACAATTTTTTGAAGAATTAAAAAAAATAACCCCCCCCCCAAAAAAAAAGAAATACTAGGGCCGGGGAGATGGCTCTGTAGAATAAGCACTTACCTGGCAAGCGCAAGGGCCTGAGTTCAATCCCCAGTTCAAAAAACAAAAACAAAAACAAAACAAAACAAAACAAAAAAAACCAATCTCTCAAAATGAAAGACTGAATCCAAAAATGGGTAACTGAGATGAATCCAGATTTCTCAGATGAAGAAATGTAAATAGCAAATAAATATATGAAAAAACATTCAGTACCATTGGTCATGTGAGGAATACAAATTAAAACAACGCTGAGATTCCATATCACCCTGGAAAAAATGGCTATCATCAAGAAATCAGCCAATAACAAATGTTGGAGGAGCTGTGGTGAAAGGGAACCCTTTTCCACTGCTGGTGGGAATGTAGACTGGAGCAACCTCTGTGGAAAACAGTGTGGAGATTCTTTAAAAAGCTAGGATTGGAGGTCGTTTTCAACCCAGCTATTCCCCTTTTATGTGGCTTGCCAGAAGAATTAAAAATATCATACCACAGCAATATATGTGCACCCATATGGACTAGTAATTAACAGTAAAGAAGGATACACTTGAGAATTTTAAAGCTAAATAGATTCAACTCCAGACCACACTCATAGGTAAAATAAATCAGACCAATGTGTATAAACATCATATTGTCTCAGTAGTTTAAAAAGCTAAATGAATAAATATGATCTAATTGGGAAAAATGATTCAAAAGAAAAGAGAAACATTGATGGGGAAAGAAAAGAAACGAAAAAAATAAATATATATACACAGCTAGATTATTTTAATTGATTGAAAAGAGAGGTTTGTACTAATATTGTTTGGGTGGTATTTCATTTCTACACACATTAATTATTATTACCTCCCATTAGCCTGTTTTGAAACTTATTTTTCTCTGTAAAATAAAAGGCATTATCTTTGTAAGTTAATTATCACAGGTATTTCTTTAGAGTGATGGTATTACTTAGGTTTTTCTAGATCAAAAGAATCAATGAAAAATATATGTATAATTATGCAATTATATTTATTAGGTAGTCTTAGAGGATCTGATCAGAGGTTGAAGTGTCCATAGTGGCTGTCTGAGTGCTAGAAAGGCAGAAACCACAAAACAGGAAGGATGAAGAGTACAGCATTGGGGCTGGGGAGATAGCTCAGTAAAATAAGCACTTGTCTGGCAAGCGCAAGGGCATGAGTTCAATTCCCGGTTCTGGAAAAAAGAAACAAGAGTACAGCATTAATCCACGATGAAAGGCTAGGAAGTTCATGGTAGTGTCACTAGGGAGGGTGCGTGGGGAAGCTGCAGTAACTGAAGACTGATGTCTGGAGGTCTTTCAAAACAGGAATCCTACACTTAGAAATAAAGAAGCTTCCCTTTGGCACCATACCGACCTAATGATTGCTCATGCTTCTGTAACCCTAAAATAGAGCAGCTGTGTATCACTTCCCAACTCTACATTCAACCATGAACCAAATACCACCCTTACGGTTATCCCCAGGTGTGGAGACCTGATGAGAGAAACAGAGAGAGAGAGAGAGAG
>NW_004524834.1:1261290-1278664 GCF_000260255.1 Octodon degus | reverse complement strand
TGGTCAGTGGTGTCCGACCCTATAAATGTTAGAAGCCTGAGTTATTGTATTCTTTTTCTCCCTTTGTACTCAAGCCCCTTTCTCCTTTAGCCCTTGGGTCACTTTCCATCTCATTGTCCTTTACCCTTTGCCTTTCTCTCTGTTCCTACTACCATTCTGTGACCCTCAAAAAAATACAGAGATTCACTACACATTATGAGGTGTATGCTTGGCAATGTTTCTCTTGTTGTACACAAGAATATGGAATGTTTTGAGCCCATGCAGCATCAAGGCTTTTTTCCCTTTTCATTTCATCCAGGCTAAAAACCTATTTATTGGTGCCACTCACATCCAGGTTGGGGTCTTTTTCCTTCAGTTTGTTGACCCATATGTCAGCCACTAGCACACCCACAGTCCTGCCCTAATAATCTACTAGGCATTTCAGAGTCCATTCAAGTAGATGCGTCATGGTCAGTGATCACAGTGAAGGGAAGATGACGTGCTCAGCCAGGTCAGGCATCTTGTGGGAGCCTCAGCCTCCTGGTAGTAGTAAACCACAAGAATCTTACACAAGAAATGTGATAGCATACCTAAGGTTTTTAAAGTTAAAAGTTTATTTTATCAAGTTACTATGTCAGAACTAGAAATCATATAAACACTCAGAACATGTCCCGTACCTCAAGACATTGCCCAAGCCAGACATTGCCCTCTCTCTGTTCCCTGCTTTTAAAGTGAAAGATGTGCATGCCCCTAGAGCTAGTGCAGGTTAATGTGCATTCCAAAGGAACTTCCTGGACAGGGAGAGGCAAGGATAAGCAGAAGCACTTTGGCCATGGAAGGCTGGCAGTTACAGAGAATCATCCTCCAGAGCATTTTCAACTGTGTGACACAGACAGAAGAGAAACTATGGTCTTCGTGAGTGCTTCTCTCCTAATACATATTTGACCAACCTGCACAAATTGTGACATTCAAGTTAATAATTTCTTTCAAAATTTAGGTTGCTGCAAGTTGTTTCTTTTAACTAGAGAATGTCTAAGAGACTGACAACGTGTTTATATTTTCAAGGCTATATTATTAATTGTCATTTTTAATAGAACCTTGGTTTGTTTATATAGTACTATTCTTAGACAGTCTTAACTTTATGAACATGATTGATATTTACATGCATTTCAGGGATATTCTAAAAATTGTCTCAATTAAAAAATCTTCCACAGACTGGGGGATAGCTTGGTAGTCTTAGTCCCTATCTGGCAAGCTCAAGGACCTGGATTCGAACACTGGTACCTCAAACCATGATAGCCCAGAACTCCAGAAGTGCAGTGTCGGTCACTGAGTCTGAGCGTGGTAGCACACACCTGTAATCCCAGCACTGGGGAGGTTAGGACAGGAAGATCACTATGAGTCCAAGCTGCGTAGCAAGGTCCTGTACCAAATAAATAAATAAATAAATAAATAAATAAAATATTTAAAAAAGCTTTCCACTTAAAATTAGAAATAGCCATCATTTGCATTTGTCAGAATGTGATTTCTAGTGAGTGAATGTTAGAATATTAGTCCAGAGATTATTTCTTCAAACTGCAATGTGCATGAGGTGTGCTGAGTGTAGAGTCTAAAAAACACATGTATCTACAACCTACTGTTTCCTTAAAATAAATAGAAGAGGAACATTACATGTTTGTCCTTTGAATATGTGAAGAAGACCATGACACAAATCTTGAAAAGGATAAATAAGTTCAATGATGAAAATTTTATAAAGAAAATGAGAAACTTGTTGTTGTCAGGGTTTACATGGGAAAAGTTTTAATACGGGACACATAATATGTAGGATTATTTTATAATACTAAAAAAGTCAAATGTAAGAGAGTGCAAGACACATTTCCACACTAGGAACCCACAGAATCCAGATGAGGGCCCGGATCCCGGCAAGGTCCTGCATAAGTCCTACTGGAGACCTGGAGACCATGACAATGCTTCACGCAAGGCTGCGGCAGGAATCTGCAGTGGGAAGGCCAAAGATCAGAAGTGCGCAAGTCTGCACAAGCGTGTTGAAGGACCTGTATCAGCAGGCTGAGGGATCTGCATGGAGCCAGGAAGTAATGCTCAGAGGAAGGACCAGAGCGCCCCTGAAGAGAAGTGTAGCCATCCTCAGTTTTCAGCAAGGACCTGAGCTCCTCCAGCGATGAAAACAGCTGAGATCACCTCTGGAAAGCCAGAATGACGGGCTTCTCCCAGAGAATCAACAGCGCACCATTTTCCTCTCCAGCTCTTTGTTTATGTCTTGGCTGCAATCCTCAGGCGGGCCTTTCACACCAAGCACCGTGCTGATCAGATCAGCTGGGTGTTACAAGTGGACAAGAAGTTAATCCACCACACCTTCTTTTTCAAAACTTAGAAAATACTCTCGGATTAGATTAACATAATGATAAACTTCTCAAGAAGATGGAAAAAATGTAAAATTTAAAGGTGGAAGAAAAAGGGTTGTCAAGTACTTACTGTGCATGAAAGTGTCTTATATGTATTATTCCTTTTAAGCCATATTCCTTTTAAACCCTCTAGTGAAGGTATAATAATCATTTCATGGAAACAAAACTGATATTTAGCAGCTTGCTTTAGATAACACATTTAGAAAGATGGATATAACTTTTGCACACACT
Organism: Octodon degus; assembly: GCF_000260255.1. Taxonomy (NCBI): domain Eukaryota; kingdom Metazoa; phylum Chordata; class Mammalia; order Rodentia; family Octodontidae; genus Octodon; species Octodon degus. The sequence continues at coordinate 1,276,031 of NW_004524834.1, read as the reverse complement.
AGCTTTGATTGCAACACTACCAAAATCAAGCTATTTTCTACTTCAGGTGGATGGCAGTGCCAAAACAACAGATCTGAAGGAGAGAAGTGGACCATCAAAGCTCAGAAGCTCGCTAAGGGCCTGATACATCATCCTGTAGATGGGAGTCCGAGAAGTGACTTTTCCACATAATTAATTAGTAGATGTTTTAGGATGATAATCTCCTGAACTGCATCCACACCTAATTCTCAGACTGTAAGCAAAAATACTGTACCTTGACTTAGTACAACTGTCTTACATGTTTTATACATCCTTTGGCCTATCAGTCTGGCTTTCAGTCTGTATATATGATGACTTGATAAGATTTTTATAAGACACAGAAACATATCTGACTCTGGAAAAATAAAAGAGGTAAGGGAAGGAGGAGGAGAGGGGACCTGGAATGTGTTATATACATGCACCAGTCCCATACAGTGAATGAAATCATTCTGTACTGCAAACCCATACTAATAAAAGTGGTTAATAATATATATTTCCATTTTAAAAAAGAAATATAAAATAGACAAATAGTATTAGAAAAGCTTCCATTAGTAGTTTTATTCTTAAATTTTTTTCCAATTAGTATCTTTTAGTTATCATGGCATTTTTTCTTTTTTTGTAATATTAAACCAATGTACCCAAAATTCTAATTTTGGTATATTATTATTTTCATGGTTTCTAGAAGAGAATTCAGTTACACTTGTTTTCTAGGGTTATCATTATAAATGACCACCATTATAAATGTCTTGGTTGTGTACCAGACAGAGATTTATTCTCGCTCAGTTCTGGGGACTATAAATAGAAAATCATTATCAAAATTTTGCCATAACTGACTCCCTCTGTAAGTTGTGAGGACAAATCCATTCTGAGTTCTCCTAACATCTGCTATCTCAGCATTCCTTGACCTGCAGTTGCCTAAATCCATCTTTTTGTGACCTCTTTATGTTATCTTTCTTTGGTTTCTGTTTTGTTTTGATTCTTGATTCTTGTTTCTTGGGTTTGTTGTTGCTATGACTGTTTGGGGCTTTGTGTATTTGTTTGTTTGTTGTTATTTGCAGTGCTGGGCATTGATCTTAGGGTCTTCATACTAAAGTACATCCTCAGTTCTTTCTCCCTTCCTTCCTTCCTTCCTTCCTTCCTTCCTTCCTTCCTTCCTTCCTTTCTTTTTTCTTTCTTTCTTCTTTCTCTTTCATAATTAGGTCACTCAAGGTCTTGCTAAGCCACTCAATTGCCTGCTGTGGTTTTGAATTTGAGAACTTGCCAGAGTATTGTGACTATAGGTGTGTGCCACCTCACCCAGATTTCTGCTATTATTGTTTATTATAGGGATACCAGGTGTTGGGTTCAGATCCTACCCTAAATCCAGGATGACTACATCTCAGGATCCTTAATTATATTTGCCAAGATTATCTCCAAATAAACTAATACGATTAAGGCTGATCCTATGTTTAAGGAATAAGTCCGACTGGGTGTTGGAGAAGAAGGAAGATGTCCCTGAGGACAGAGGCTGTGGACCGAGCCCCAGGGGCTCTGCTGCTGATGGATAAGCTGTTAGATTTCCTTCAGCTTTAGTTTCCTCTCCTATAAAATACGTAAACAACGGTAACATCTACCCTCACTTTTAAAGGGTTCAGGTAAAAGAGCTTTCCAAATTATACAATATTAGGTTTTATTTTTAGCTAAACATTCAAGTAAATCTATTTATTCTTCTATTTGATACAGGTTTTCTGTTTTCCGTATTTTATATTTATGTTGTAATGATTATATGCAGGTGTGTATGTGAAAGCAGAGGTGATATTAAGAACAGTTAATTTATGAAATCAAATGTTTCATAAGTAGGAAATAAATCTAAATATTTCACTACATTCATAACTTACAATATGGCTTATTGCAGTAGCAGATTAAACAAGAAAAAAGAGGGAAAAGTTAAATGTCTTTGGCAAAAATCATGTAAACTTGTCCTTCTGAAAGCATTTTAATAATCATTTAAAAGGAAATGAGTAATATAATTCAAAAATATAAATAGATGATCATATTGGACTGCAATGAGAGCAGATGTTTTAAGTTATGTAAAAATCTTACCCCATCTGGTAAACAGTAAAAATGTCTCAACAACAACCCACAGATGAAACACTGCCAATAAAGTGAGGATAGTGGGGATTGGCTAGCAGTCAATTTTACTAGATTATTTCATGTTATGGTTACAGGCTATTAATATGCATCTAATAATTCCTCCTCTTACAGTGATTATAATTACAAAATTAGTTTGGAAAATGTTAAAAATTTCTGAATGCCAATTTCATGATAAATTTTATCATCAATCACACTTGTTAAATAGCTTTTCTCCCAGAAGACTCCAAACCTAGAAATCCATACTCAAGTGCTTGTATGTTTAAACTAATTGAAGCATTTACTCACCTCCAGAGTAATCAAGATATGTTCCAAAAAGAGAATAAAATGAGACTGGACTAGACTTTCACGGCTGCAGATACCATGCTGTGTGGGATGAGGAAATCTCTCACGGACATTGGTTGTTTCACTTCGCCTTACAGTTGGGTTTTGTTGCATGAATTATTTCCAATCTTTTCAGCTAGGTAGGTGGTTACCAGTATACACTTGCAGCATTGTTTCAGGTTGAATTAGTACAATAAAACTTTTTAAAAACTAATAGAATTGAATCTCACTAACCATAAAGTATGTTCTTGAGACTCTTCAAAACTTGGATCTAAAAGCTGTTATTCATATCACATTTCTTGCTTATTTTTTTAAATTCTTATATGGAAACATTGTACCATTTAACTGACTAATTGTAACAGAGAGGCCAGCAAAGGTCCCAAACACTACAAAGAAATCTGTAAAAACTGAATTACTCTCAGGTATGTGCAGCCTCCTGCTGAGAACAATATAAGACTTTGTTATATTCATTAGGGAAAACCTTGTATGAAGGAAGAAATTAAGGGAGGAGGTTTTAATTACAAGAACAGGCTATTAGACTACTGTATTTTTTTTAAAAAATGTTCTGTTAATTCAGTTAAAGAGGTACTATATGAACACAAAACATACCTTCCCATTTGCTGATGTCCTATTTCTACTAGAATACTGTTTAGCAAAACCTTTTCCATAAATTAGTGGAAACAAGTCAGTTAAAACTAACTGACCAAGACAATGAACATGAAAAACTTTAATTAAGTATTCTTTCATTTTTAATAGTTTCCTAGTTTTACTCAGTGAGTCCTCAAAGGCTCTGCAAATGTTTCATGTAAAGAAACAGAAGTCATTAACACACCACTTCAATAATTGAACACTGGGCTTTTGAAAAGATAGTTTAATTCAACAGATTTCCACCATATGACCTCTGAAAATATCAATCCTATGCAGTCACATTCCTGCCATCCAATAGGCTGGATGTTGCAAATAAAATTGAGCTCAAATGCTTTGTCCAGAATGACGTGCCACCTGCCCAGTTCTGTCTCCTGTCTCTTCCTCTTACTACAAAGCCTTCTGACTATGTTTATGCCAAACTTCATCCTATGTCAAGGTCTTCTTAATCCGTATCTCCAGAGTGCTGAAGTGAGTTCATCCCATGGAGACCTCTCATAGCCCTGGCCACCAGCCTCTCCTAAGAAATTTGTTTTTATACCCTGTGTAAAGAAATAGCCTCCCTGCCACTGACGCTCTTCACCCAAAACACTGTTTGTCTTTCTCACACTCTGTATCACAGTTTATAATTACTTCGTTTGTCTGTATTTCCTAGTATTCTCCACCAGAATATAAATTCTAGAAGAACAGAGATAATACACATCTTCTTCCATTTGCCCTTAAATTAGAATATTCCCAATAAATGTTCTTTGGGTGTGCGAATTTTTGAACAACAACTGCTGACACTGCCAGTCCTATGGCTAACCCACTAGTATTATGGGCTTCTGGACTATATTGGATTATTCGGTTGAATTCACACACCTACAATATTTAAATGGCAATGGAATACCCCTATCTCTGATAAAACTAAACAAAAAAGGGATATAAATGAAGGACCATTCTGTATCTGTATATGCAAAATAGTTAGGATAGATATGCAGCTACTTTCTCTTAATTCAATGAGAAGAAACATTTGTACTAATATTATTTGGACAGGATATCCTGTCTACATCTTGTACTATGAATGACCACTAAGAAGACATTAATATGCAATGTATTAATTATTGAAACTGCCCTATTAATCAGTTTTGAAACTGTCTCATTGCTATTCATTTCTCGATAAAATTTATTTTTCTTAAAAAAGGAATATTAGGATGAAAGGCATAGATGGGTAAGTTCACGTAGATCTGCAGAATGACGGGGAGGCAAAACAGACCTGACAGGAGGTCACGGATGGAAAGGAGCTAGGAATGGGGCCAGGGGACAGGCCCCATGTGCAGGGCAGAGAGCACTGGTGCTTCACTGAGGGGTTCAGATTGAATGTCGGGGCCAGGTAGGGGACAGCAGGCTCAGCATTGAGAGCAACATGTGTTTCATGGCAAATATTCACAGACCCAGAGTTTAGGGAAGCCAATAGCAGGCCTCCCAAGGGGAGCATGGTCCTATGCCTTGACACAATCTTTTTCTCATCTGTTAATCTCTACTAGTTTCAGCACCTCAGGCTCTTGATTCAATCAGTCCTCCAGAGATAACACTTCTGTCAAATAGGCCTCAAAAATGAAATCTAACATTTCCCTCTCCAGTGCATTTCATCACAAGTAGTTACCTCCTCCCCACCCCCAGCCCCCAATTCTCAAAGGCCCTAGAGATTGATAAAGAAAAAATAAGGACTTAGGTATTTGAGGTTCACGTTTTTTAAGTAATGTTTTTAAACCCATGTCTAGTTTTATCAAAAGAAGAAATCGGGCAAGTTTTCACAGGGTGAAGATAATGGTTTATGCCTGTGGCAGTGAAAGTGTCTCCAGCGCCTCTCTCTCTCTTTCTGGCTTTAGTGCCGACTGCAGCAGCACTAAGCCCTCGCTAGACAAAGGGTGATACCCTCAGCAGACTGTTTCACCAAGATAAGAATGAAGGTGAAAATAAGTCTCAATGCCCCCGGCACATACGTTTTACTTTGTGATAGCAGGAGGTCCATCCATTAGCGTTGTAGAGAACAGGTTTCAAGTTGACATAATACAGAGAGATTTTCAGACACTGAACATAACAACAAACTGCACCTTGAGTATAACCTGTGATCCTCCTTGATTTCTTTCCCAAATCTGCTAGTACTTTCACTCTAAATGTAGGGGAGGATTTGAATTACTCTGTTTCTTCTTAATATCACTAACAATTTAGTATCTGCAATACTATTCTTAAGCAGTATTAGTGGGGTTGAGTACACTGTTACAAAGACTCTCATATGCAGATCAAGACTTGAATCTGTCAGCCTTTAAACCTCACTGCATGCATGTGTACACACACACACACACACACACACACACACACACACACCATAATAATTGTGCATTATTTATATAGGGTTTTTATAACCATGCCTCCAAAGCAGTTTAGTGTGAAAATATGCTGACTAACCTAGAATCCCAAGGTAGGAAGGCAGAGCTATCTCTTTATGGAAATTCTTAGGACCTCCAGGTTCAAGAAGTTGTCTTCTCTTTCAACAGTGAGAGTTTCAGGTTACGGGAACATGGGTCATAAGTGTAAAAACTTCTAATTTCTGTATGGTCTTCCATCCTAAACCATAAGCCTAAACCTCCTCTGTGAAGCCAAAGTTACTACACTTAATAAATATTACAATGAATGCTATGAGAGGAAGATTTGGAATCTTAGAACAATATAGATTTTATCAAGATTCTAAATGCTGTCAGTATACCAGGTATTTTGAGAGATGCAGAAAAATTATTCATACTTTTCAAGAAACTAGTCTGACTATATCTCCCTCTACTTAAAATTCTTCAGTTGCTAAGCATTACATTTTAAAGTAAATCAGAACACCTTTACATGGTGCAGCCCCTGCCTCATCAGACCTTCTGTATGTCCCATAAGGTCTGCACACTCAAATCCATTTCTAGTATCTTCGACAGAGGTAGTCTCTCACTTACAGGTATGCAATTCCTTTGCCAGGAAGACTCCTTCCAATGTTAGCATGTTAAGTCCTTTTGAGTCTCAACAAATGAGTCATTTTTTCATTGAGATGTTTTCTTATTATCAAAATTAGATCAGATGCTATCTTTGTAGATTGATTATTTGCTTGTTTTACTATCTCAGTCTCTTCTTGGATTCATCTGTGGACTACAAACACAACTTTCAGTAGGTTTTTTTCAGTCTCTAGGGTACTCCACGAAGAAGTGTTCCTTCCTGTCTTGTGCACCACTACATCCCTAGTGACTTCCAACTCAGTGTCTAGACAATGTCTGTTAATCTTAATGTTTGAAAAGTATGTGCTGGGCAAGTTAACATTTCTTCCTAAAACTCCATCTTTGTTGGAACATTTTTAATGTTTAAAATATGTTGTTTAAAATAAAATTATTTCTAAAGCATCTTCTGACCCATATTTTTCAGGCTATTCTTGGGACAATGAATAATTTGTAACTTTAGTATAAGGGTCATGTAACTGGCTACTTGATGGGATGAGTCCTTTCAGTACAATCCATTTGTAAGTTATTTGGCTGAGTATAAATTTGCATACTTAAAAGAAACATTTCCTTTTAGAAATCTGGCTGCTTGGAAACAGTGAGGAATAATGGAATGCGATCTCATCCTCAGTGCTCTCCTCCAAGTTATTGCATAGGAGCATTTACTAGCACTCAAATATCCTCTCCGTACATGCCTTAGGTCATGAGAAACTCTGAGAGCAAGAAATAAATGCTTTTCTCCTGGCCACCTTGGTTCACAAATCTATGAATATTTCTTTCAGTGTCAGAAACATATTGTTGTTTATTTATATAACAAGAAGCAATCTAAATATCAACCACATAAAATGCTCAGGACCAGATGCATTCTCTCCACTGTCAAAAAAGAAAGAAAAAAATCTCTATTATTAACAGATCTGCTTCCTCCTTAGATATTCATGTCTGCATTTGTAGAAGTTGGTAAAATTGGTTAGTGTTCATTTTTACTTCTTGACAGTTGCTTTACTTGTTTAAAATTCTCAGATGCACATATGGTATGGAGATGAAATGCACAAATCCCTAGGAAATGTAACTGGAAAGGCACTGGCTGTGTCTGTCGGCTCTTATCAGAAACCTCGGTTTTTCTGGCTAGCTGTGCACGTCTGGCTTTCAGAAGTGCAGGAAAGGTCAGCTGGAATTCAGATCTTATCAAGTTACTCCTAATCGTAAAGAAGGCACACTTTAGATTGTGAACAAGTGCTTCAACACTTCTCCTGTTGCCTGGAAGCAGGTCATGTTTGTTGACAGTGAAAGAACCACACAAAGGTACTTTAGTCATCCAATTGAAACTTTATGAATCGATGAGTTTTTGAGTACACTCAGTACTCTGTGAAAAGTTTGATGTTGCTAAAGGATGAAATAGAGTGTCAGTAATTACAGCTTTGAGAGAATATCCACAGCATTCACAGCATGTGCAGGAAGCAACTCCAAAGACTGAGACATGAGCTAAGGAAGAAGACACATGTGTTAGAAGTTAAGGAAGGAGACCCATGCATTAAAAGTTAAAAGCCCCAGGGCCCGGGCAGATGGCTCAGTAGGATAAGCGCTTGACTGGCAAACACAAGGATCTGAGTTCAATCCCTGGTTCCACCAAAAAAAAAAAAAAAAAGTTAAAAGCCCCGTGGTAAGAGCTCATGAGTAAATGAAAGTGCATCTCTCTTGTTCTTAAACTTTACAGAGTACCTCATTGCATACAAAATCAATGCTCATTTCCAGACAATCCCAAGTGATCATTCAATACCACTTCTTCTTAACCATCTTGCTTTTCATTATCTAGTAATTCCAAGGTTTTTCATGAATATTTAGTAAAACAATAATGTAAACCTTTTAGTAGATGGCTTGTCAGGTAGTGAACACACATTAATGTGTTTATACTATTTTTGAGTCTTTATACTCCGAATTGCATTTATTTGAATTGGTTTTCCTATGTTATCTCTCCATGAAGCACAGGAAGGACTGTGCCACTGCTAATATTGCACTGACAGCTCAAGGCATCATTGACCAGTCTCTGTTCCAAGTCTCTGCATCACAGCACTCTCCTTATAATCCAATAAATACCACTAAAGCTTCAGTGACTTAACCACTTACCAATCTAATTATTTAAACGCAGTATGACCAAAAGTTACATTTTTGTTAATTTTCATAAAATAACATAACAGAATATTAAAATTACAATTTTATCAAATTTAGTCAATAATTGGTCTGTGTTTGATGTATCTTATGCTATTCAATACACAGCACAATGTTACAGTCTGGAATATAGTAGCTAATTTCCAAATTCTTTTTTATATCACTGTCTTTCTTTGAACCGCACACTTTGCACTGCTGTGTTGACCTTTCCTTTTGTTCTGTGGGTGGTACAATTTCAATACAATGTATACCCACTAAACATAACAGAGAAAACATGCATTGTGGACATCCTCATTGGCATTTTGCTATCCCATAGTCTTAAATTATTTGGTCTGATAGACCTAAGATAAACTGTAAATGATTTTTTGAACACCATTGTTTAAATAAAGAACAAACAAGTTCTATATGATTTGGTCTATAAAGTGCATCAGTATTATATAATAGGCTGGAAACATGGCACCTTCCCGACAAGCACTAGGCACTGAATTCAATTCCTTGCTCAAAAACCACAGCAAGAATATTGTATAATAATATTTTTCCTAACATTTTGATTATAGGGTAGCTTGTTAGGTGCTGATCAACTCTGTCAACAATGCCCACAGAGTTATAATCACTGACTGCTATTGGAATTCTTTTAGTTCCATTTATTCTTTCAAATTTTATCATGTATGCATTATGAAAAGTTGACAAGAAGAACACTTGTTTCTTGTCCTCTCATTTCATAACACTTTTCCTCTCCAATATGTTAACATTTCTCCCTTTTTCAATTTTTCTTTTGTAGATTTGTGTCAGTGTCCCATATGTGGGTATTTTTTTCTCTTTAAAAATTTTTTTTTGTTTGTCCTTCTGAGACAGAGTCTCACTATGCCGTTTAGGATGGCCTTCAGCTCACTTTGTAGTCCAGGTTTGTCTTGAACTCACAACAATCCTCCTGCCTCAGGCTCCTGAGTTCTGGGATCACAAGTGTTTGAATGAGACCAAAAGAATTTTGTATTGCAAAAGAATATTACAGAGTTTTGGAAAATGCAAAAATCATATTTAATAGAGTCTTGCCCCTGCCCACCACTGGAGCAGGAGTTTTTCTGATCTGTAGCTTACTCTCCCATCATCGCAGAAGGCAGGTGGAAACAAGAGAGCTATGGGGATCTGATGAGTTCTCCTCCACTCTCAACACCGTCTCAGGAGATTTGCTGAGCTTCAGCCTGCCCCCTGTCACCAGTGATGGGATCCTTGGTGAGCCCTACCCTGTTTCCCCACCATTACAAGAGTATTACAGAGCCTTGGCCCAACCTCATCATCCTCAGAGTATTTCTGACTTGCATGACAGCCCCCATTACTATGACAGAAGCTACACTGAACTCCACACAGAAGGAGCCTTGGTGGGTCTACCCTGCCCTCCCACTATTGCTGGAGCCAGGCTGACATGCACCCTGCACCCCCCAAACACTACTGAGTCCAGGTAAATATTAGGAGTTTGAAAAATATATTGAAAAAGATTTTTCAACACAAACCATCAAATCAAGAAGAGCATGAAGTGAAGTATTTCAGGTCTTGAAAGAAAAAAATTGCAACACAGATTGATGTACCCTCTAAAACTGCTTATCAAATTTAATGGAGAATGCTGTTATGTTGAGCTGTGGGGGATTCAGGTCAATAATTTCTGACATTGCCAGTTAAACAGAAGACCCAATGCTATTATGGGCTACTGGACTCTTTTAGAATATTTTGCTGAGTTTACACACCTGTAATATTCAATAACGGAACTTAGAAAAAATGGGGTATACCGATGAATGTCCATTTTGTATCTGCGTATTCAAAGTGGTTAGGATAGATATATAGTGCATTCTCTTAATGAATAGAATGATTTGTTCTAATGCTGTTTGTAAATAGGATCACAAGTCTGCATCTTGTACAGCAATTAACCACTAAGAAGAATATATGCAGTGTATTATTTGTTGAAACTGTACTTCCGATTTGATTTGAAACTGTCTCATTGCTATCTGTTTATCAATAAAACTTTGGAAAAAAATTTAAAAAAAAATAAAACCTGTTCTAAACAAAAAAAAATTAATGGAGAGATGAGATATTCCCATGACAAACAACCACTGAAGAAATTCATGAACACCAATACAGCCCTAAAAAGAGTATTGACAGATATTCTAGAGAGAGACACAAATGAACACAATTTCCAGAGCAAGAGAAAGTAATGAAAAATACACGTTCATACAATAGAAAGGAACTACCAAGCAGAACAGACAATTAAACAGAAGGGAAAAGGAGGGAACCTACAGCAGGCAAATAATATGACAAAGATAGATAGATAGATAGATAGATAGATAGATGATATATATATATATATATATATATATATATATATATGTTATAACTATCAATGTAAATGGGCTGAATTCACCAATTAAAAGAAGCAGACTAGAAGAGTAATTCAAGAAACAAAATACAACAATGTGCTGTATACAAGAAATATCTAACACTAAACAAATTTCATAGACTTAAAGTCAGAGAATGGGAAACAATAATCCATGTGACAAGAATACAGAAAAAGCAGGGGTTACTATTCTGGTTGCTGAAAATGTCAACTTCAAAGCAAGAATGATTATAAATGATAAAGAAGATCTCTACATACTTGTTAGGGGAAAATTTCAAGAGGTATAGATAACAACTAAAATATATATGCAAAAAAATAAAAAAATAAAATAAAATATATATGCACCCAATACAGGAGTACTGAACTATATAAGGCAAAAAAAAAATGTATTCGGTACAGGGTTTCACTATGCAACTCAGAGTCCTAATGACCCTCCTGTTTTCAGCCTCCTCAGAGATGGCATTACAGGCAAGCACTACCACACTGGGTCTAGGTGACCATCTCAGTGTACCACATATGGTACAGGAGATTGAACCCAGTCCCTTTGCTCAACTAAGCTGGCACCTTGTCCACTGAGCCATCTCACTAGCCCTTATAAGGCAAATTTTAACAAACATGAAAAATCTAATGAGCAGTAACACAATTGTAAGGAAGGACTTCGACAACCCATTGTCACAAAGACATAGGTCAACTAGGCAAAAACATCAGCAGAGAAATAACAAAACTAAACCAAATGTGTGAAAAAATGGATTTAGTACAACTTGATAAAGTATTTCATCCAACAAAATAAGAATACACATTCTTTTCACCTGAACACAGACTGATCTCCAAATACACCACACACTAGCACATAGAGCATTTATTAAGTAAATGCAAAGGAATTCAAATTGTTCCATGCATATCCTCTGATCACAGTGCAATGAAATCAGAAGTTACTGAAAAAGAAACAGGACTGAGGCTGGTGAGATAGCCCAGCTGTCTAAAGTACCTGCTTAGGCAAGCTTAAGCAAGTGCACAAACTGTGGTTCAATCCCGGCACCACATGCCATGCAGCCCCACCCCCAGCATGAGCTGAGCTGGCCACAAAAAAAAAAAAAAGTAAAAGAAAAGAAACACCCAAGACTCCATAAACACATAGAAATTCAATAACACCCTCCTGAATAATCAGTGGGTCACAGATACAATTGAAGAAGAAATTAAACAATATTTACAATTGAAAATGCAATGAAACTTATTGGGAGCTATGGAATGCAATGAAAGCCATCTGAAAAGTCAACATAGAGCAGTCAGTTCTCACACCAGGAAAATGGAAAAAGTCCAAATAAATAATCTTATGCTGCAACTCAAGCTCCTACAAAAAGAAGAACAGGTCAAGCCCAAGCCCAGAAAAGGAGGAAAATCATAAAGATCAGCGCACAAATTAATGCAATGGAGATGATGAAAACAATACAAAGAATCAATGAATCAAAGAATTGTTTCATTGAAAGAATAAACAAGTTGATTCACTACCAAAAAAAAACTTATAAAAAAGAAGAAAGAAAAAATTCAAGTTCACACAATAAGAATGAAAAGGGCAAAATCACTATATACCCTATAAAAATTCAGAATATAATCAATACTCACATTAAAACTCTTTATTATCACAGACTGGGAAACACAGAAGAAATGGACAGATTCACAGATTCATACGAATTACTACAGCTGAATCAAGAAGTTATAAAATTTCTTAGTAACCCAATGACAGTAAATGAAATTGAAAATGAAATAACCTACCACCAAAGAAAAGACTAGGTACTGATGGATTCACTGGATTCTACAAGAAGTCTAGAGAAGATTTAATGCTAACTCTTTTCAAATTCTTTGAAATTGAAAAGGAAGTAATTCTCCCAAACTCATTCTTGAAGACAAATATTACTCTGATACCAAAACCAGTGAAAAATCCAGCCATAAAACAGTACTACATGACCGACCAGATAGCTCAGTGTATTAAGGGCTGTGCTTAGGCAAATGCAGGGACCCGGGTTCGATCCCTGGTGTGTCCTGCTTGCCCCGCCCTCCTGGGCATGCTGAGAAGGCAATCAAGACTGGGTGTGGTGGCATGCGCCTGTAATCCTAGCTTTTCAGAGGCTGAAAACTGGAGAGTCACTATGAGTTTGATCTTTATAGTGAGACCCTGTAGACCCTGCACAAAAAAAAAAAAAAAAGAGTCATACAGGCCAGTATCTCTAATGAACATAGTTGCAAACATGCTCAATAAACTAGGAGCAAACAGAATGAAGCAAATCATCAATATTATAAATCCCAACCAAGTGGGATTCAGCCCAGAAAGGCAGACATGGGTCATGACACACAAATCCAACTCTTATTCATGGTAAAAAAAAAAAATGCACACATCAGAATAGATGCTCTTTACCTCAACCCAATAAAGTCATCTATGACAAACGAATAGCCAACATCATATTAAATTGAAGAATACTGAAAACCTTTTTACTTTCAAATCAGGAATGAGACAAGGACATCCACTATCACCACTCCCATTCAATATATTTCTGGAAACATTAGCTGGAGACAAGAGACAGAAATATAATGGATAATGGTTGTCAAGGAAGAAATGAGATTACTATTATGCTATATATGATATTGTACATAGAAGACCCTAAAACTCCAATAAGACACTTGTAGATTTATTAAGCAAATCCATTAGCATAGCAGGATACAAAGTCAAGCTTCAAAAAATCAATAGCATTTTATTACTCAAACAATGAATGCAACTCGGTCAAGCCGTGACTCATCCACATGGCTGGCACTGACAAAGGATCTACCAACTGTGGCACAGGCTTTCAGGATAAATCCTGAGGGGATTTGAGGAACCTTGTTAGATACAGAAGTTACACTTCTTGTTATATAGGTCTTGCTTTATCTTGGTCTTAACCCTCCAGCAAGAAAGTATAAAAACAAGGTATGAAAAGTAAAGCCATATTAATGTTCTGTGGATAACCCACTACAATTATGGGCTACTGGACTATATTGGATTACTTTGCCGAATTCACACACCTACTTATTTGAGTGACAATGGAATACCCATCTCTAACAAAACTAAAGAAAAAAGAGGGATGTAAATGAAGGACCATTTTGTAGTGAAAAATAAAATGTATGTATCTGTATATACAAAATAGCTAGGATAGATATACAGCTACTTTCTTAGTTTAATGAGAAGAAAGACTTGTACTAATAGTGTTTAGACAAGATATCATGTCTGCATCTTGTACTATGAATAACTACTATGAAAACAACAATATGTAATTTATTAATTATTGTAACTGTCCTACTAACCTGTTTTGAAACTATCTCCCTGCTATTTCTCAATAAAGTTAATAATAAATAAATAAAGCCCTCAGATTCCACAGGTAAAAAATCTTCTAGAAGAAATATTAGGTAGAAATCTCAGACATATGGGTAGGTAGAGAGTTCATGAATAAAAAACAAACTTAATGGGAAATACTTCAAAGAATGAGCAAATGGGATCTCATCATTTTTAAAGTTTCAGTACATCAAAAGAAATCACCAAGAGAAGTTAAAAAAAACCTATGAATTAGGAAAAAACTATAACTGACTGTCCCTTAGACAAAGACTTCTATCTAGAACACAATTAAAAAAAAATCAGGTCCCTGGTGACATAGATCAGCAGACTAAGCACCTGCTTAGGCAAGCACAGAGACCAGAGTTTGATCACTGGTAGCCATATCCTCAGGCACGCTCAGCCAGTGACCAAGTCCAGCATGGTAGAGCATGCCTGTAATCCCAGCTCTGGATAGGCTGAAAATAGGAGGATCACCATGAGTTCAAGCTGTGTAGTAAGACCTTCTAGCAAATACGTAATATATATATATTACATCAAAAGAAATCACCAAAAGAAGTTAAAAAAATCAAATCTATGAATTAGGAAAAAACTATAACTGACTGTCCCTTAGACAAAGACTTCTATCTAGAACACAATTTAAAAAACATCAGGTCCCAGGTGAGATAGATCAGCAGACTAAGCACCTGCTTAGGCAGATATA
>NW_004524834.1:1239670-1261190 GCF_000260255.1 Octodon degus | reverse complement strand
TCTGACATGAATATACACTTCTTAGATGAAAAAAATACAAATGGCAAATAAATGTATGAAAAAAATTGAACACCATTTGTCATTTGAAAAATGTATATTAAAACAACACTGTGATTCTATCTGACACCAGAAAGAATGGCTATCATAAGGAAGTTGACTAATATAAACACTGTAGTGGCTGTGAGGAAAAGGAGCCTTTCTCCACTCTTTTTGGGAGTGTAGACTATGGAAATCAGTGTGCAGATTTCTTAAAAAGCTAAGATTGGAAGTCCAATTTAACCCAGATATTCTCCTCCTGCATATTTTTTCAAATGAACTGAAACCATCATACCACACCCATGTTTATAGCAGCACTATTGGTCATCGCTACATCTTGGAAACAACCCAAATGCCACCAACTGAAGAGTGGATAAAGCAATATAATATTTTTATACCCCAGAGTATTACTCAGCTATAGAAAAGGTACATTCAAGGCTTTTATAGCTAAATGGATACAACTAGAAACCATAATTATAAATGAAATAAATCAGACCCACATGTGCAAACATATTTTCTCCTTAGTAAAAGAACTTGAAAGAGTAAATAGGGTATGAAAGGTATAATAGATACAGTGAAAGGGAAAGAATCTGTTCCCAGGGAAGAAAAAACTGAGATGAGGAAAAGGACAGGAGAGGGAGGGAGTAGATATATTTGTGTATGTATGCAGGATGGCTTGGTTAATTTTACTTCTGATTTCTGCTGGTCTACAATGGGAAGCAGATGGCACTTAATTTGTTCTTGTCCTTTTTAATTCCTTACAACTTACTTTTACTGATTTTTCACACTTATATTTGCTCATCTGAATGACTAATTTGAGGACAACTTTATGCAATATAGCAATCATTGTAAAATTCCTACTGTTTTGTTTTTTTAACTCCTGTATAGTTTCTAATATTTGTATATTTTTACTACTTTGTGTTGTCTTTAAGTAATAAAAACATATCTAATGTAATTATGATAAGAGTTTTTATAGATTATAGGACAAAATTATAGGTTATTTTTCACAGATAAAATAAATAAATAAATTTTAAAAGAAAAGAACCAGAATTTATTACATTTAACTAGAAATAAACATCAAAGTTGAATATGGTGTTCTGAATTAAAAAGTATGCAAAAAGTAGTCAACAAGACAAATGGATATATAAATGTATCTCCTGCAAGGAGGAATCCACTGGTTGAAAGGATGCCTGTACAAGCTATGTTCAGCATAGTGAGTACAAACTCGCTGCCCAAGTGATGCTGTGGTGAACTGCTGGGTGGCTAAGGTTTGAGTGCTCACGAGAGTCACAGGCCTCTCAGTGTGGTCACTTCATAAAGTGGATAACTACTGAAGTGATTATTTAATATAAATCTAAATCTGAGCACTTGTAGAATTAATACATCAATTACTTTAAGATTTGCTTTTGCATCTATTCCTTGTAAAACAAAATCACATCATGATATCAATACTTCTGCTTTCAGAAATAAAGATTTTTTTTTTAAAGTTTAGTGTGCATCACTCACTTATATGGCAAACTTTATTTTAGGAATTTTGAAAACAAGAAATCATTTACTATTTAATAATACAATCCTTATAATTACTCTTACAGTTTAAATATAGAGAAATAATGAACCCAGCTTTAAAAACTATGGAGGTATATCAGGATTGCACAGTATATTAATTTCCCAGGACAATTACAGCAAAATACCACAACCTGGATGGCTTTAAACAACATACATTTATTATTAGTCTACTGTAGTTTGATATCCTACAATGCTATGACCAAGGTGATTGCGGAGACATTTTCCTCTGAAGGCTATAAGGGAGAATCTGTTCCAAAGCTTTCCCGTAGTACATCTAATGACAGTTGGCAATTGCTTGCTTGGCTTACAGAAGCATCACCCTGACCTTCATGTAGCATTCTCCCTGTATGCACGTCCATGTCCAGACTTCCCTTTTGTATAATGACAAGTCATATCAGATTACAGGTTAACACTTTTTCTAGATAAATCCATCCAAATATAACCAATTATATCTATAATGGCCTCACTTCCAAATAAGTCACAATGTAATGGGCTAGTGAGATAGCTCAGTGAACTAAAGCACCTGTTTAAGCATACTTAGGCAAGCACAGAGACTGCTGCTCGATTCCCAGCACCACATGCATATAGCATGCTGAGCTGGCTAGAATCTGGGCATAGTGGGGCACACCTGTAATCCCAGTGTTGGGGTGGCTGAAAACAGGAGGATCACAAGTCCAAGCTACATAAGGAGGCCCTGTAACAACCAAATAAATTTAAAATAATAATAATAAACAATGTAAGGTACTGGGTCTGGGTGTTAGGTCATCATTTGATGAATTTGAGAAAGAAACAATTCAACCTGTACCAGCTGAGAAGCTTTTAAAATTACAGATCCCCTTGCAATAGGCTCAACTGGAACCTCTCAGATAATCATCCTCCAGCCATTCTGTGACCTGTTCATGGCCTTAGAGCAGTATACAATCAGTATATCCACCGCAATAATATGGAGAATTTCATCTATAGCAGAATTTAGAAGTTGAGGTGCTCTTCTGTGATTGTTCAGGTGCTGCAAGGTAAAAATCAGATGCTAGGGAAAATATTTGCAGTGCAAAGAAAGGCAGGACTGAAGAATGCAAGAATATTTGAATAGAAACTTGAGTGGATGGTAAAGTAAAAAGCTAGATATGGATTTAGGGTTCAAGCCTTAGTGCCTGCAAGGAGAATGAAAATTCTGAATAATTCTAGAGGAAGAAAATGACTTTCCCCTTTCAGCTAATAAAATCAGTATGTATAAAGCATCAACTGTGTGACAGCACTGCACTAGATACCAGAAACACAAAGATGAGTGACATACTCATAATCTACTGAGGAGAAACAGATGACCAATTACAGTTCTATGTGGTAAGCACTCCAGCTTTGTAACAGTGTTTTACTAAAGAAACAGATATAATACAAGATACACAAATGTATAAGGAACTACAAGATTGGCTTCAATGCTCAGCAAGATTGCTGAATGAGGAAACATGAAGAATCCAGTCCAACGTCTGGAGCTCACTGCAGTGTCCCATGCAAGTCCATATCACAATACTGGTGGGTCTGAGATGGAAGAGTCTATGATGGAACAATCTGTGGCAGAAGCTGAAGAGTCTATGGCAGAAGCCAAGAGATAGCATCCAAGAGGAAGGAAAAGACTAGCTCCTCTCCAGCATAGAAGTCAGTAGACCCTTCCTCATCTCACCTTTATACTATCCAAAGGATGAGCCTTCCTAGGGTGAGACCGCTACACCTAGGTATAGAATTGCTTAATCAACCTAGTTCATCTTTTCAACTTCTCAAGTTGACAAAGTCAATCAATAATTACAGCCTTAGATTACCAAGGTCCTGCAGGTAGGTCCACTGGAGCAGTGACTTCTTCCATAAGAATGGTGGATTCCTTTGGAGGAGTGGTATCTGAGTAGTATCTGAGTTAGTAGAAGTGACTTTAAGCTTAGGTATTCAGGAGGCTTACAATCAGGATAAATAGCTTTTGCTAAATATTTTCTGCACAGAACCAAGGCACAATTACTATCCAACCCTGTAGGAATAGAAGCCAGATACACGCCTGTAGCTCTTGTTCCTATTTAATATACAGATCTGTGTATGAGTCATGGAAATATCTATGCCAAGTGATTCTTCCCTTTCTTAGGTTATTTTCTGCTTGTTTTTCCAGTTTTTATGCAGTCTAATATTTGTCTATTATATCCAATACAAATAGGAATTTCTTGAATTTTTGTAAAGAAACAAATGTCATCGATCTCAAAGAAATTTATAGAACTTCGGGGATTTTCTAGTACAATTCCTTATAATCTCTAGTGTTCTAAGATGATGTGTTTGGTGGGGAAATGGATCGTGTTAAAATCCAAAATGAGTACTCCGTTAAAACTCAGCTGAAGCTTTCTCAGGATTAGTCTTACATCATTTCAGATTCATCTGCTCCTTGTCAAGGGGATACTGTCTGTGCTTATCTATCCATAGTTTCCCAATTTATTTAGAAAACAATATGGATTGAAGCAAAATTAAGGTAGCTGCCAAGAGCAAGAGAAAAAGCATCTTTATCTGCTCGCCTTCATTCTCTGGTTCCCTCTGGGCACAGTTATTCTGGTCTCTGTGGATCTGACCCTGCCAGAGTTGAGGAATAGGATGAATTTTGTTATGCCACAACTCTTTCATACTTGGTTCACTTATTTCTTCCAAAAGAACAATAGAAAATATTTATGAATTTCAGATGGCATTTAACACTAATAGTGGCTATAGCAACACAAATATATCATATTACTTCCCTTAATTAGAAATCTGATAGCATCACGCTGTGATGAAATCAAGGTATTGTCCGAGAACCATTCTTCTGTGGAACCTTTAAGAGAATGTGTTTCTCTGCTTTTTCTGCTTCTAGAAGCTGATTGTGTTCCTTGATTTGTGGTTCTTTCTTCGATCAGAGCACATCATCTAAATCCTGATTTCATGGTCTCATCTTTCCTGATTCTGATCTTCTTAAAAGGACAGCTGTGATTCCACTGTGCCCACCCCCCTAATCCAGGAAAACCATTTTATCTCAAAATCTTCAATTTAGTTACATCTGCAGATCTCTTTCTATATAAACTAATATATTCACAGGCTCTGGGAATTAGGCTGAGAAAATCTTTGAGTGAAGAGGGCATTACTCACCTACTTCACTGACTTACGGATATATTACAAGGTTTTGTCCTGATTTTGAACCAAATTCTACTGCAGGAAGAGAAGAGTTTCATCTGAAAGAAAAAAAAAAAAACAAGAGCTATGCTTAGTGCAGGTTGGATTCCCTTGCAAAGATCAAAGGCCAGACTGGTAAAACCACCAAATGATTGTTTTACTTAAGATACTAATTTCTTCCGAGTGCTACATGCCATGCTGGCCCCAGCCTCAGGCCCTGGGCATGCTTAGCCACCGATATCAGGCGTGATGGTGCATGCCTATAAACCCATTTCTGGGAAGGCTGAAAACAGGAAAATCACTATGAGTTCAAGCTGTGTAGTGAGACACTGTACTAAATACATTTTTTAAAAATATATTTATTTCCTTAAAAAAATAAATCAAATGTGACTATAACTTCCTGAGTTAAGCGTATCTTTTCATAATTAACTTCAATGTAAATTTCTTGTCTCTTTGACAGAGCCAAGCATATTGTCTTGTACATAGTAGGTACAAAGTAATTTTTAATAATATTGAGAAAGCAAGATAGCCTGTTACAAGTTTTCTTTTATATATCAACACTTTTGCCTGGTGAGCCAGGGAGATAGCTCAATAGTATAAGCACTTGCCTGGTAAGTGCAAGGTCCTGAGTTCAATCCCCAGTACTGAAAAAAAAAATCTTTTTCATGGTAGTATCAAAATTAATTTTAAAAGGGTCTCAAAGAACAGAAATAAAAATATTTATTTTGAACTGAATCAGTGAAGTACATGAATAATTCCCTCTTCACCTGTAGAGTCTGAGGAAAAGCAGTACAGAATGACAAAAGCACTTATCAGAGAAAAGGTGTTTACAGACAAAGACAAGAAAAAGAAGAGGAAAATGTTAGGGTCCCTGTATCCCTTCTGTAGGGGGAAGGGTATATAATCATTTAAAAAATAGAGTATGAACCTCGTTATGTTTTCTAGTTAATCCTGACTAGAATGAGTTAAAAATTTTACTGGAAAAATTCCCCTGGGAAGTAGGTCAAAGACAGGATAAGAAGGAAAAACCAGGCCAAAAAAAAAAAAAAAAGACCTTGAGACTTGCACCAGAGATGAAAGAAGAAATGAGGTGACAGGCAGAACACAGAGAACCAAGGACCCAGAGGTAAGGTGGCTGTTCTTCTTTGCCTTCAGTGCTATGCAGGGCAGACAAGAGGGGAGTGGGTCAAGTTTAGTTGACCCAAAGTTAGTCAACTTTGGAGAATATATATACATATATATACACATGTGTGTGAACACATAGAATATATGCACATACACATATTTATATGTGCATATATATTTACGTATATACATGCATATGTGTATAAGCTTATATGTATACATATCTATATGGTACATATATAGATATATTCTACATAGATATACACTGTAGATATATACTATCTAGATATATAAATGTAAGTATATATAATTATATAATTATATAAATATAAGTATGTATTCACTCAAGGGTCACTATGTTCCTTACTCCAGAGTCACTATATTCATCTTACGATTTCTTTTAATATATTTGGTTAAATACATACACAGGGTCTCACTATGCAGCTCGGACTTGTAGTAATCACCCTTTGTCTCAGCCTCCCAGCACTGGGATTACAGGCACATGCCTGGGCGTGCAGCATGCAGTCCCTGCACTTGTCTAAGCAGGCCCTTAGTCTATCGAACTCTCTCGCTGGCTCTATTCATCTTACAATTAAAAGAGTATAAAAGACATCCACACAGCCCCTTACTAGCTCTAAGCTTACCATAAATAAGATATCCCCTTGCCAACCATTGCTTATCCCAGGGATAAGGCCCAGAAAAGTAGATCAAGGACAAGAAAAGAAAAAGAAAGAAGCTGTGTTTTGATCACTTGGGGAAAAAATGTAGGCAGAGGTGTCCAAGCTGGTGGAGGTAGGACAAGTTCTGGGTAGGGAGAAGCCCTGACCCCCCCCTCAAGGCAGTAGAGAACAAAGGCCCATGGGCCCTCCATCATTTTGGAGCCTCCTACCCTGATTCTTGTTTTTTTTCTTTCTTTCTTTTTTTTTTTTTGAAATAGCCCTTTATTCATTTAACAATTGTCTTCTTTATTTTAAGAGAATAAAAAATAGATTAGACATTAGAAACGATGCACAATTTTTTTAAAAAAAAAGATGGTAGACATTCCATAATGCTTCTTATATTGCACATTGTTATCTTCAAGGTAGTGGCTCAGATTATCACATACAAGTACGTAAAATATGTAAAAATAACAATTTTAAGCATTAACTGTGCCTTTAAAAACCTATAGAAATTAGTCATAGCTGTCTGTGTTCTCTTCCATCCTCCTTCCCAAGTCTTTCTTTTCTTAAACTTTGCTTCATTAGTGCTTTACCAATAGAAAGTTTGTGAAGCCCAGGGAGCTGCCCGCCCCAGTGCAGCTGTGGCCACCTGGGGAGGAGGCGCTGCTGAGGGCGCCCCCAGTGGTCTACCTCCCGTGTACCAGACCCCACCTTTTAGTTCCACCACCTCCAGTTGTGTCAGAGCCTTTGGGCTGACCAAGCCATAACAATCATAACAAGGCAAATAAATTATCTGAAGGTGAGTTGTCCTATCTGCCGGCCCAAGCAAAGCGTGAGCTGTGAAACTAAATGTATTAACACAATGTGAATCATATAACATGTTTTATCATTTGCCCTCTCTTTGCACACTTCCTTAAATAAATGTGCCAATAAAACGCTGTATGGGGTTGGCCAGATAGCTCAGCGGACTAAAGCGCTTGCTTAAGCAGAGTGCCGCAGCCGAGGTTTGATCCCCGGCCTGCCGCACAGCCCTGCCCTTGGCACTCGCTAAAACGGCGATTGAGACCTGGGGTCGTGGTGCGCCTGTAACCCCAGCAGTTGGGAGGCTGAAAACAGGAGTATCACTATGAGTCTGATCTGTGTAGTGAAACCCTGTGGACCCTGCAGACACTGTACTAAATACAAAAAAAAAAAAAAAAAAAAAAAAAAAGCAAACCTGTTCATTTTGCTTTCTTTTCTGTGAAATTCAAGTAGCATTCGTGTCTCCACATCCTATCACTTGTGAATCTGATATAGATCAGAGTAAACCACATTGATAACGATATGCTTTACAGAATTTTCCCCCACAAACCAATGGTAATAATGAAAATAATACTAGTAATGAATAAATATGTTTTTCCCCATCCCTCCTTTTCAGATTAGATGAGAAAGTAATAACTATGTCATTACCACAAGACATTTCTGGATCTACCAACCTCTCACTTCTGTAATCTTAAGTAAAAACAATTTTTTCCTATGCACTTTTACAGTTGTTATATTTTTTTTCTAAATGGGAGAGAATGGAATACAAAAACAAATGCTTATTTGTTCACTCTGCTGAAAATATCTAATGTTAGAAGAAACATTGGTTTCCACAGAAAATATTGGCTTCCCCATTAGCCATCTGCTGGATGGTGGGAATGTTCTGTGTGGTTCTCTCAGCTGGAACATTTGGAAAATGAATACATTGTTGCAAAAACTCGCTTGTTGGCCGTAATGTTTGTGATAATGTTGTTGACTTACCAGATGTCCTGGAAATTCCTGGGGTGGAAGTACTTCTAGAGTTCCAAACTCCTCTGTCACGTTGTATAGTGATATTTGGTATTATATGACTAGCTATTTGTCATGGAATGCTATGAAATTTTTCAGTCAGCCAGTCACTTCGTAGACTAAGCTGGTGAAATCTGGTAGCATTCATCTGCTACTGCAAAGTCTCCACTGATACCCGATTAAAAAAAAAAAATACTATCACCATTTTTTCAAAATGATTCATTCTCCAGCCTCGGCTATGTGCTACTATCCGCGGGTAAGATTAAACAGCATGACCTTCTTCGTACTTGTCTCCAGCTGGCAGAGAAGCAGCAAAGCGAAGCTGAATGCTCTGCTCACTTATCATGCCTTAGGAGTTTGTTTGAAATGTGAATAACCTCTGTTTTCAGTTTGGGTCTTCTCTTTTGAAATTAGATTAATGGAGTGATGAATAAAGTGAAAAACTATTCTACACTTTGGCATGCAAATAGATTAGGCTTCTTCTCTTGCAAACAGAATTATCTCTTACCAGTCTGCTTCTATACCTGTTTTCATTTAAAGCAACAGAATGCTCTAAAAAGAGTGAAAACTTGTCCCTAAATGAGAATTATTTTCATTTTATTCCCCAGATTTCTGAGTGCTGCACCAACCATACATGACTCTTATGTACTTATTAAACTATACTTCTTTTTTTTTTTTTGCCTTTTACCCCCATCACAGTAGGGACAGCATAAGGGTTTATAATAGTTCAACAAGTTTTAAAGGCAGAGTTAAAATGTATCTGAGGCTCCTATTCCAAGCACAAAGCTGAGTTCACTTGCTCTTCAGGGTTTACCTAGGATCAGGGGAAACCCATAACTGATCCAGTACTATATCACTTATCATTACCTGTCACAGGGCTCTACCCTCAGTTTACACAGCCACCACTGTGATCACCTCATCCCAGTGGGCCCTTTGGCTTGATGATTTATACAATGCTTAGACACATGAAGCTACCTCCTGAGCTGCCTCTGGCATGTCCCTTATACCACACATCTGTCCCCTTCCTCAGCTTTCTGTTCTCTAGGAGCCTCCATCTAGAATACAGGCTTCTTCCCCCTTTGTTCTTACATTTCACATACACTTTTTAAATTGTGTTCACCCAACCCTAATCACTTTCCTGTATAGGAAGCCCAGGTCTCTCCTGAGTCCACTGAACTCTCTGTTGTAGGATCACTTTTGTTACTGTTCGCTCGCATGCTTCCTGCTCATTCTCCTTGAAGGAACCAGGTTGGATGGACCTAAACTTGCATGTGTGATTTTCTCTCTCTCTCTTTTTTTTTTCATCCCACTCTAATTTGAAAATTACAGAGTCAATTATTTGCTTGAATGCAAAAATGAAGATAAAGAAGAAAACAAGGAAGATTTTTAAAGTTAAGTAACTCAAAGTTAATAACTCAGAATTTATGCTACCACCTACCTAGTCAGAATGCAGAAACAAACAGAAAATGTCAAAACTGAGGCTGGAAGATTGACATTTTCAGCAGCTTTTCTAATGTTCAAAGGGCTGTGCTCCAACTGCCTTTTTCAGAGACTGTTGTCCAGATAGCTCTCTGGATTCCTAGCCCACAATATCTTGTTCTGTCCAGAAAACTCAGACTTCATATTTCTAACTTTGAATTTGGAAAATATTGCCAAGAGTATTTCAATCTATGATTAAATAAATAAATACAAACTGGTGGCAGGAAAATACTGGTGATTATAGTATTGTCTGTCAATACCATGTGCTACTTTAGTGGAAATGCATTTTAATTAGTCCTCTTCTATTGTAATATCTCTATAGGAAAAAATAATGAAAATGTGGTGTTAAAAATACTTTGGCATTACAGAATCAAGTGGCTTTCAACTTTGAATGCTATATCAACCACCTGGTTGAGAGTACAAAATTATTTACATGCTCCACCTAGCGCTGAAATATTGGATCAGCATTTCTATAGCATCATCACTATGTGTTTTAAACTCCCCTGATAGTTCTAACACTCACTGGGTGCTGAGAATGATCATCTCTGTTCCATTTACACAAGTAGGCTGTGATTTCTTAGAGTAATGGCCTGAAACCACTCCTCCTAGTCTTCTGTTGCACATCCTTCTCATCATATCTAAGTGAATTTCAATACTTAAACATCATTTCAGAATTTCCAAAAAAGTTTCCACTCTAGCTTATTTCACTATTGAAGTGAAGACCATAGAAGATTATCAAATATTTTTCTCTTGTCTTTCCCATTCTGAAATCTGTAAAGTTTGTTCTCATTTCCCTAAAGCTCCCCAAACCTACCCTATCCATTTGTTTGATAAATGTTAAACAACACATTTATGAGTTGGCATTCCATTCTAGAATGACATTTAAATGCTCTGAAGTTTAATTGCTGTGGATAACCATCGATCATTGCTAGGAAGCCCCTGGGATGGTGGACTTTGTGGTATGCCATCCATCTCCTGGCTGCACTGTGGCTGGCTGCCTTTCCCTCTTCATCACTGGTTGATGAGTCTGATGGAGATCGGCTGCTGCACTTTTGAAGTGCCTCCCGCTCTCTCACCTGCTCCACATGACTACTGAACTGAGCCGTGTTGTGACAGTCTGCCTGCTCTTCCCTGTTCAGATTAATGAATACAGCTTTAGCTGTTAATTCAAAGCTAGTCAAGCTTATATCCAACAATTAGAGACCAATTTTCATATTCAGCTTGGTGCGTATAAGGAAAGCTGTGGTAGAAGAATGCAATTTGGCATGATTCTTTTATTTCTAGAGGAACAACAAAGAAGAAAAAGTAAAGAATCCTGAAGACAGTACCTGAAACACTTGGGATCCAGCTACGGTAAAATGTTTCAAGCCTCAACATCTTTGCAAGCTACAGCAACGTGACCCTGGGGGTTTCAGTTGCCTGCCCTGCAGCAAGACTGTAATCCATCAAAAATAACAAGCACACGGCAAGCCCCTGTGCGTCTGCCTTCCAGGAGGGTTCGGAGCTCTGCCAGCATTTGCAGGGCCCCAGAGTCAGAACCCTGATGCTCCTGCTTCTCCTTTCTTCCCTCCACAGTAAGAAATGGAATGTTTACCTGTACACAGAATTACCCAGGTGACCTCACATGCCCTTGCGCAGGCTCGCCCAGGGCAATGGAAGCTTAGCACTTCCTTCTTCAGCCAGGGTAGCCTCCCTGACATAGCAAGAGGGTCGGATGCCCTGGCACGCATGGAAATGCTGTACATGGATTCCAAATGCCAAATATTGTCAAAATGTACTTTTAAAAGAATTTCTATCTATAGACAGGGAAAAGCAAGTCTGGCCAGAGAACTCCAGCCCTTGGTTCCTGACAGTAGTAGCCGAGTAGAGCACAGGTCCATTCAAGGTACATAATACATTTGCCTTGCAATTAAGAAATTCCTTCATAGTTGTTTTGACTGATCTTAATTTTGAAGCATGTAGCCCATGGTTAGAACATAATATGTAGCAGCTGGTGGTAGTTTGAGTAATGTTGGTGATTCTCCTCTCCTTATTGAATTTCCTTTTGTTCTGCCTTCATATTTAACAGTTGTCGGTAGTCTCAACCCAGCTCAGCTGTGTGAGGAAGAATAAAGAAATGGAAGTGACATTTTGGGCAGTGGATCTCTGAGGAATGTGTGAAGATGGTAGTGATCAATCCAATTTGGCCCTCTCTTCTGAGGAGATAAAATGCAAGCTAGGATTCAGAAATAGCACACATAATACCCAATTTGTGCATCTCTATTCTGCACAACTGTTTTTGAAGTTTGGTGTTGTTACAGGTTGTCTGTGATCTCATCTATAAACTAGTGGTTGAGGCTTGGGATGCATACCAGTGACAGAATACTTGCTAGATAGGTGCGATGGTCTGGGTTCCAGCATTTGTGTGTGTGTGTGTGTGTGTGTGTGTGTGCATGCATGCGTGTATGTTGGTAATTAAAAAACTGAACTTAGAAAGTTAATGATAGGAATAAATAAGTTAAGTGTAAAATGCTTAATATGGTGTCCAGCACATGGGTGTTGTTTAATAAATGGTAAAGTGGAAAGCACGAAAACGTTGCTTGTCTTCCTATCCAGTTGGGTACACAAACAAAAATGGAACGAATAAATGCTACTGTTAGCTATCATAGAGGTCAGAAGTAAAGTACTTTAAGAGAAAATAATGGAATGAGGGATTGCTTTGGACAGCACTCTCAAGGAAAATTATTTTAATGAAATGACATTTAAACTGAGATCAGAGAAGGGGAAGCCAGAAGTTTTGGTGATGGGCACTTCATGCATAGACAAAGGAAATCTCAAGCCTTGTGAGGTAAGAAAGAGGTGAGAGTGGCTAGAATGGGCACATGCAGGGTGAAGACCCGAGGAAATGAAACCAGGTAGTTTTGATTATACACCGGGTTCGTGCTACTCAGTATATAGTCTACATGTTACCTGAAAGTTCGTAGGAGGGCAAAAACTCAGATCTCAATCTAGTCCATCAAATAAAAACTTGCATTTTAGCATGATGCTCCAGCAAGCCCTTTGCATTGAAAGAGAGATTAAAAAACACAGATGTAGGTAACCATTGATAAGCTTAGACACCACAGTGGTGAGATCCACTGTATATTTTTAAAATGATCATTCTGAACCCCTTGGCAAACATAGACTAGAGGAGAATATTTCTACTGCTATTTTATCACTTTGTGTGAAGCTTCTACCTAGTTCACTGTTCCTTTTCTTTCACACTGAGTTCTGCTGTCATCTGGCCATCTTCCACCTCGAGTCGTGTCCCATAGCTCCAGCACCACTTTTTTGGCTTGTGTTTTGCTCGGTGCTGCTGTCTTCCTGCTTTGTACTCTCAAGTGTTACCTGCTCCAGTGTTTCCCAGAGCTCAGCTCTGCCCACCACATCAGGAAGCTACATCTTCTTATATCTCGATGGACTCCTGTGCAGCGCAAGACAGTGCTTACTTTTGATAGTGTGCACCATGCCTTCAGCTCTTTCTTCCAGACCTAGCCTCTACCTCAGAGGGGGTTTCACACTGCTGCCACCTTTTCCTGCTGAGTGTCTCATACCCCAACATTTCAAGGGCCAAGTAAAAAAATGAACTTTCCAAGTGACTATAATGAGATTCCAAAGATTCTTGAGGAAGGAGTTCATATATAAATACCAGCCATGTTCATATAAAAATAAAATTTTGTAATCGATTGTTGGGGTGAACTGTTAATGAGCTAACCACTTTTAATTCAATATTTGACAGTAATTGCAGCAGAATTACATTTAGCAAGATAGGAACCTCTATGGGTTTTTAGCAGGCAAAGAGGTAACAGAACAGTTCCTGTTAAGAAACAAAAAGATAATCAAAAGAGCCTTCCTGCCTGTTGCTGAGTCTGAGTGACAAGACTACCAACAATAACCCCCAAAGACAAATGATCCTCGTTGTCTAGAATAAAAAAAAAAATAAAATATGTGATTTCCCTGTGCTTAGCATAAAGCAGTCTAGATGCCAGGCCTGATGGAATATGTGGGCTGCTGGGGATGGTTAGAAATTTTGCTCAGCTAAAACTGACAAGAGGGAGCCAAGGGGAAAAGGCACTGCTCAATCAGTCCTAATAGAAGTTAGCAGGTAACTTTTACAGGGATGCCACAAATAAGTCCCTCCCTATTGCAAGACAAAGGTGAGGGATATTTTCTATTGTTTTATGCGGTGCTCTACAAAGGAAAAGCAATGCACATGGCTTCTCAGCATCCTCTCTCAATGGCGTCATAAAACCTAGTCCTAATATTAGCACGGTTCAATCAGACCCATGAAATGAGGGCAGCGTTAAAAGAGAAGTCTTCGTACAAGGGATGGAGCAGGTTGGTATGAGCACTGTGAGGTTTAATCAGGTCACACTGCATTTAATCCTTGGGCTGCTCACGGAGATCTCAGGCAGTTGGAAGTACCACAGAGGCACAGCTCCAAAGTTGTCTTCATTATGCACTTTCTTGGAACCCTCTGAAGAAATGCACCTTTCTCACCTCAAATGACTATGTCATCCCCTTTATTTCTGCTCTGACTCTGGCTTTAATGGATTTTCTAAGCTTTTCTAGCTTTGAAGCCATATAGAAAGAACAACCTCTCCCCAGTACTGTCGCTGTTATGCAGATCAAATGTCATCAGTCCTTAGAGACAGCTTTAGCTTCAGAATGATGTTCAAATTTGGGTGCTAAAAAGCCAAGCAAATAGATTCTATATATTTTTCAGTGGTTGCTAAAACAGACTTTAGGAAGAAGACTCTTTTTTTCTCTCAGTTTAGCACTGTATCTGTTGTAAAAGATATAAAGAAAGTCAAAATGCCATTTTCATATCATTTGGGGGTGAGAGATAGAATGTGAGAAGAAAGGAAAATAGCCAGCAAACCATTCACATCGCTATATAAGGAAAAAGAACCTTTGGATACAAAGTTCATGTTTGACAGGTAATGTGACAATAAAGGGGAAAAACATGAATTAAAATGCAATGAAAAGTTCATACTCTCCATGCACAGAGAAACAAGTGAACATCCTTAAATTGATCAAATCTCCAGCTGGAAGAAGGGCTTCAATTGATTGATGAATGCATAGAGGTATACACTGACACATACTGACATTAATTGTATACTTCTTAAAAAGAACATACACAAATGCATTTAAAATGCACTGTGCTTTGTATATCACAGGAAGTAAAAGTACTTTTTCAGATTAATTTGAAACCAACAAATAGGCTGCTGGTAGAGGACTAAGGACTGTACCTATGTAGTGTAAAAGAAAAATGTTCTAAATATTGGAATTTACTTCACAGCTAAAGTGTCAGACTCAGGAACACTCTTGGAGTGCCAGTAATAGATCATCCTAGTCACAAACCACTAGGCAAGTCCGCAACTTCTCATGAGTAAAACCTAATAGACCAACCACTAAGCATACATGACAAGGTTTAGCATCCAACAATGCAAAAGTAAATAAAATTTAAAAAATGTATGCATACACCTTTGCCCATGGTGGTGGTGCCATCCTGTAGTCCTAGTATTCAGGAGGCTGAAAGAGTCAGATCACAAATTGGGGGCCAAACTGAGCCTCAAAAGAAGTGCTAGACCAGCCTGGACTACATAGTGAAACCCTGACTCAAACAAAATTTAAAGATGAATCAGACTACATACAAAAATGTGATACTTTCAATGATGATTTTACAGGGTCAGGGAGATAGCTCAGCAGCATAAGCGCCTGCCTGGCAAGTGCAAGGTCCCAAGTTCAATTCCTGGTACCACAAAAAAGTAAAGAAAAAAATAAATAATAAATGATGATTTTTCACATATGTATATATATTTGCTCATGAAAATCATATGGGAGGTTTCTGAGAGACACCTGGAGAGAACAGACTTTAAGATCTACTCTGAATTCCTGAATCAAGATCGCACAGAATGGACTCTGGGAAGCTCCCTGATAGCTCAGAGCCTCTACTTCTTTTTCATCCTGAATCAACATGCTTTCTGAAAAGCATTCTGAGTGAGACCCTCATTTCAACAGCAAAATCTTAAGAGTGCCACCAGGTTTATAGCTATATCATTTGCTATAATGGCTCAGTGAGAAGCTGTACAATCATAAAGAGATCTAGGCTCTATAACTGGGATCATTGATACAGAATATAAGCGTCATGAAGGTACTACTGTTGGTCACTCAGTGGGTATTTTTTTAATCAGTCACCCATGCTTAGGGACTAAAGAGGAAACTGTTACCCTTTTAAGTGTTTATAGGCTTTCAGAGTTTTATGTTTCATGTAAGATGTTCCTTAGAATCTTAAGATGGAACCAGACAAAATTGCCAAATAATTCTGACTCATACCTTTTAGGAAGCCCAGTATAATATTTGTTTATTATAATACTAAGTCCTCCACCCAAGGCCATTGCATGCTCCATTATTTGAACAAGTTGTATGAAGTACAACTCAGCACTGAGCATGCACAAGAACAGACCAACCTCTGTATGCGATGTGTCTTTACAAAATTAATACGTATGTGTTTCCCAATAAACACCCCTTGCTTTCTTTATTGAAGACATATACTGCTCTTGTAATTATCTCCAGAGCTCTCCTTATATGCTCCAAGTAATTAACCTCTCTTCATTCTCATCTTCCAGTTGTGCTTATTTCCTTTACACTCACCAAGAAGTAAAGCCATTGCATTGAATACACAAATTTCACCATTGTTTCCCCAAATCCCAGAAGTTACCTGATACACACTGGTGATCATAAAACATCCACTGAACTCATTAGGGAAATGTGCACTTCCCAGCCATCAAGTTCTTTCTCTCACACTTGAATAAAATTAAAGATTTCAGAATGTCACATGAGGGCCAGGGAGATAGATCAGTGGCTTAACCCCCTGATTGCCCAACACAAGGTCCTGAATTCGATCTACATTAACAAAAACAACAACAACAACAAAACAGAATGTCACATTAGTAAAAAGGGGAGCAGAAAGGCCTGCCAGATAGTTCAAACAATCAATATGCACCATGTAACCCTAGGAATGAACAAAATAAATGAGAAAAAGAGACTGGAGAAAAAAAAAGTACCTGTTAAGGCAGACACAGGGGCCAGGGCTTCAATCCCCAGCGGGCTATGCTGGCCCTGCCCCCAAGGCACACTGAAACCGTGACTGAGATTGGACACGGTGGCGCACATCTGAAATCCCAGTGCTTGGGAGGGTGAAAAACAGGAAGGCTCAGTAGGAGTATGATCTGTGTAGTGACATCCTGTACTAAATACATAAAAAGGGGGTAAGGCAGAGTGGAAAGTCTTTATATGCAAATTTTATAATGTCTGAGACATCAGACCAAGGTATGTTCTTACCCACACTAACCTTCTAGATATGTGCAATTACTTAGCTTTTTATATTCCTTTATTTGTATAACAACGATAGGCGAATCAGAGGCCTACAGTAGATAGTGTTATTTGAACTAATCAATGAGTCATTTCCCATAGTCATAATTCAGGTTTATCAGTTATAAGAGCAAATTTTAGAAGGGCCTCTTCTATTTTATCTTTTGAAAATAAATGAACACTAAAAAGAACTGATG
Source organism: Octodon degus (assembly GCF_000260255.1). NCBI lineage: Eukaryota > Metazoa > Chordata > Mammalia > Rodentia > Octodontidae > Octodon > Octodon degus. The sequence continues at coordinate 1,243,756 of NW_004524834.1, read as the reverse complement.
AATTATAAGTTGAGTGCTGCATTAATTCACGTAATTCAAAGATCAAGAAAATTATCTTTTATCTTTCTTCAGTGTATTTGCCTTTAAAATTTTTGTCAATCTTTTATGAAACCTGTAGAAATGAAGGCATATCTGGAGGAGTTTCCTCAGAATATCCACCGTGTTTTAGCCATGTTTGCAGGGTCGTCGGCCAATTGGAATGAGAAGCAGACTCGCTTCTTGGGATTTCTGGTTGCCCGTACTACATTTATCAACTCTCCCTCCATGTGACAGGGTTCTGACCAGTTGAATGTGGTGACATATGTTGTGGTCAACTGCTGGGCTCTCATCTGAGATGGGAAACTTCCTGTTCTTGCTTTTCTCTAGCTCGTTCTTCTGGATAGTATCTGCATTTTGCTGTGACCTGATTTCCATTAAAGAGAGTTGGGTGACACACTAAAGGATAATAGAGTGACACACTGGCAGGAAGTTAGATTTCCCAATGGCTGCCATGAACAGTGGCTTTCTGATAATTCTGAATTGCTACTTTTTGGCTCATGTAAGAAAGAAATAATCTGCCATGGCCACCTCCTCGTATTTGTATCTTTTTTGTTTCTGTAGCTTTATTGTTGAATATTTACTACTCCAAAATTCTATGATCCCAGGTGTATTCACACCTAAGCCCCTAACGTTTCATCTGCAGAGTATACTGCTGGACACCTTTCTCCAGAGAAGATTACAAAGGTTAAAACAAGTATTCTATTATGTTAAACTACATGGCTGACAACCACCAATAGAAAATATTCTTAGGACAGTTGAGCCAATAATGAAAACAAAAGACCAGGTATCTAAAAATATTGTGATACTCAGCACTTGTTGACCTGGATACATCATCCTAAGGTGCATTTGGTTTGGCATACTGTAAACACATTTTCAGTGACAAGAAACAATATTTGTAAGTCTATTTCTAGACATGTGCATGGAGTTAATTAGCAAGCTCCCAACTTACTGCGCATGCAAATTCTAAAGTTCAAGAAGTGGCAATTTGCCCACATAAACCTTATGTAGCTTTTATTGTTTTGTCAGATCTGCTTACTTAAGTGCATAAATTAAGTACTATACACTGCACCTATTTAAAAATATGGTAAGAGTCCTTGGGAGAAGTGAAAATTAAAATGTCAGGAGGAAAAAGCTTTACTATCTTACCCGCAAAGCTGTGGCATGGGATGGAACTCAGCTGTGGAGAGGTATTCACTGCCAAGCCTACTGTGGCAACCAGCTGAGTGTTTCCCATATCCTGCCCACACTCCAGCAGACACAGACACACAGAGGCAGGAGCTCTAGGGACAGATGAGCAGAGTTCACCTCTCCCTCTCCTTTATATTTTTTGGGGGTCCTAGGGATTGAAGCCAGGGCCTTCTGTATGCAAGACATGAACTCTACCACTACATCTCCAGCTCCCTAGCTCTCCATTTCTAAGGGTTTTATTCAACACTTTAGAACCCTCAAAATGTCTGAGATTCTCAAGTTAGGGATATTTATTTATACTGTTCTCCATAGAACAGGTCTCTTCATTCTTATTTTTTCCTGAAATACCTCTTCATTCCTGGTGGAAGACTACATTTGTCTCTTCCATACTTTTTCCAAGAGAGAAAGTATCCTCCATTAAGAAAAATTAAGATATAAGCTGAGTATGATGGCACCCACTAGTAATCCCAGCACTATGGGAATCTGAGGCAGTAAATTCCAAATGTGAATTCAGCCTGGCTCACCTAGAAACTTGATGAGACCCTGTCTCAAAATAAAAATAACGAAGTTCACTGAGAAGGCCCTGTAGTGTATAAAAAGATAGAGGTTTTCTACACAACATACAACCCAGTGAAGCTGCTTTATACTGTAATTATTAATCCAATACATTGAAATGGATTATTCATTCCTGGATTTGTTGAGATTATTCACAGGTTAGCAACATGGATATAAAGCCCCTTAGACACATTTCAGGATAGAGAAGATGATCCTCTGGTTATATTTAACATTTTATAAAGACAAAAAACATGTACACATGTGCACACACATGTCTGCTGTAGATAAAACTGTACAGGTTGCCCAATATACTTTTTTTGCTTTAAGTTGAAATTATTTTAATTCAACATAGCAATTTTGATTATCTTATTATAAACTTCTCAAAAGTTTTTACAGATTTTGTAGATACAGATGTGATAGTGATTTACAACTTTATATCATTTCATTTTGATAAATATTATTTTTAAATGGCCTTTGTAGAGTGTGAAAATAATAAATTTTCATGGTATTTAAAATTTAAGATAAATCTATCATTTTCTCTGGAAATTTAAAAATTCTCTCTCAGGGTGACTTAAACAGCTTCTTCATAATACTGTCAGACTATCAAACAGGATAATCATTGAAAATTCTGCTTGTGTTCCATCCATCCCTATTGATTTTGCAATTAGAACAGGTGACATTACCTTATCATCAGCCGCCAAAAAGAAAAGAAATACCTATTTTTCTATCACTTACTAATCAGAAAAATAATCAAAATAGAATTTATGTCCATTTTGTTCTCCTGACATTTTTTGATGTTTAAAAAAAAGGTTCATTACTTTCTTGTTTGTCCTCACTATCTCTCAGTTAAAATTTTTAAAAATGCAAAGCATATCTGTGATTGACTAATTCCCACCTGTCCACATTTCCACAGGCAGTTTAATACACATGATGGAGACCAGATGAAGCACCAATCTTCTGTTGTCGCTGTGGCACTCTGCACCAAGTCTGGCCAGCTGAAAGCTATCCACATCTCTGGGTTTCACTTCGAGTGTTTACATTTTATCTTTTCAAAGTGTTTCTCTCTGATAGCACTCCTGTCAAACTTATGAATAAGTCTGGAAATTTTCAAGATAAGCTGAAATTGGTCTTATTTGTTGGCTTCTGACTAAAATTCCCTTCACCTCATCAGGGAGAAGCTTCTGACTTTAGAATCCAACTGCAGGATGTTTCTTTGCCTAACTCTAGCTGTAAATCACACTTGGTTTCACAGATTTGATAAAGCTTGTGAGCTTATAAGGCCCCTGCCAGAACTAGCCATGAGTTACTTCCTGGGGAATGAAGCCAGTCAGCAGCCTTTCTAGCCACATAAATATCACCCTATTAGGCAGAAGTCAGTGGGCTTGTCTAGCGGTGGGGATTTACCCAAATAACTCTACAAAGTAACATGATCAAAGTGATAAAAGAAATTTCCTAAAGTGACAGAGGGAAAAGAAAAACAACAGAGGGATCTGTTTTGATTTTGTCCTCTGCCCTCCAACTCTGCTTGCATTCCACAGCAAGAAGGATTTCCTACCAATACATGACCTGCTTCTGTATAACAACACAAACTTATCCGTGAACACAGACCATGTTTCACACCTCAGGTCCCACACCACATCACAAGCTGCAGATTTGAAAAGCAAAAGCACAGAAACTCATATAGGTTTTGACAGTGTTGGTAGAAGGGCTGGAAGTTATGAAAATGCAGATATCAAGCTCACACAATTCATTTCTTCCCCTTCTTAAAATATTCACTTTGATAGTTCTAGCAAAGCCCAACAGTAACAGCAAAAAACAATTAGGTTGTCACATTGACATATATGTTATCCATGAGTAAAAAGGGTACAAATGATAGAGCTTAAAATGCTTTGTAATCACAAGAACTGCAAGACTCTGTTGACTTTTATTTGACTGTATTATTATTTTATTTTTTCCATGATTTTATTGAGAAACAAATAGCAATGAGGCAGTTTTAAATCAAATTAGTAAGACAGTTTCAATAATTAACATATTGCACACTGTCTTCCTAATGGTTATTAGTTCTAAACGATGCAGACACAATATCCTATTTACAAACACTACTAGAAAAAAATCCCTCTATTCATTAAATTAAGAGAATGTAAATCTTGGAAACAACCAAGATGCCCATCACCTGAGGAATGGTTGAGAAAGATGTGGTATTTTTACACAATGGAATATTATTCAGCTGTTAAGAATAATAAACTGCAAGCCTTTATATTGAAGTGGATGCCACTTGAACATATACTCATAAGTGAAATAAAC
>NW_004524834.1:1222795-1237445 GCF_000260255.1 Octodon degus | reverse complement strand
AAAATAGGAATAAACAATTATATATGTTTACACATAAGTCCAGAAATCTAACCATATACAGCATTGTAGCAGGACAGCCCCAAATACTCCTTTTCTTGTTCCTTGCCTTCATTCACCACCCCCTCCTTTTTAAACAAACGTCTACCCAAGAGACAGAACAGCAACAACCGGCATGTCATGAGAAGGAGCACATATTCAGAAGACCAGAATGGCAGGCACTCCAAGCATGAACCTACTATTACAAATTGTCATCTTCAGTGCAGTTGTTTAGTTCACAGGTGTCAGCATATATAGCTAGTCAGGGTGAGAATCCTTCCAATTAACTGCTAAATTCAAAAATCTCCTGAAGATTGTCAGGATCATTGACTTACCCATCTTGTACACATAAATGTATGGCTTTGCCTCTGTCATGTTTCCTAGCTCTTCTTGCTTTCTCTTCATTGTCAGTTCCTAAAGTTCTTGCTTTCCTCTTAATTGTATTATAGCTTTCTATTTGTATTTCTTCTTTTGAGTTCTTATACTAGGGAGATCGTATGATATTTACACATGTGGGTCTGATTTATTTCACTTATGAGTATATCTTCAAGTGGCACCCACTTAAATATGAAGGCTTTGTGTTTATCATTCTTTATTGCTGAGTAATACTCCATTGTATAAAAATACCAAATCTTTTTCATCCATTATTCAGGTGACAGGTATCTTGGTTGTTTCCAAGATTTGGCTATCACAAATTGTGCTAATATAAACATAGGTACATATATATCACTATAATATGATGTTTTCAGTTCCCTTGGGGAAATTTCCAGTAGGGAAATATCTGGTTTGTGTGGAATTTCCAGTGCTAGTTTTTTAAGGAGTCTCCACCCTGATTTCCATAATGTTTACACTAGCCTACATTCCCACCAGCAGTAGAGAAGGGTTCCCTTTTCCCAAAGCCTCTTCTACATATGTTGTTTGTTGATTTCTTTATGATAGCCATTCTTTCTGGGATGAGATGGTATCTCAGTGTTGTTTTAATTTGCATTTCATGAATGGCTAGTGATGTGGAGCATTTTTTCATTTATCCGCCTGTTTAATTTCATCCTCTGAGAAGTGTGTGTTTATCTCGGATGCCCATTTCTGGATTTGTTCTTTAAATTTAGGACCTTAATGTATTTTAGTTCTTTACAAATTCTAGAGAGCATATTAGTTAAGGTTTTTTCCAAATTTGTGGGTTGTCTTTTCACTTTTTTGGTAATTTCTTCGATGTGCAAAAGCTTCTCAGTAAGAGGTGGTTCCATTTGCTCATTCTTTCAAGTAAGTCCTGTGAGATTTGATTTTTGTTCATGAACTCTTTGCCTATGCCTATGTCTTCAAGAGTTCCTCCTACATTCTCTTCCAGGAGATTGAGTAGTTCTTCTTTAATGTTTAGATGTTTAATCTATTTTGACTTTAGTTTAGTGCACTATGATATAACTGGGTCAACTTTTAGTTTTCGACATGTAGAGAGCCAGTTTTTCCAGGAACACTTCTTAAAGAGACTATCTTTCTTCCAGTAAGCATGTTTGGACCCTTTATTGAAGATCAGGTGGCTGAGTGTGTTTGTGGAGGCCTCTGCATCCTCTAATCTATTCCATTGATCTTCAGGTCTACTTCATTATCAATACCATGATGATTTTATCACAATAGCTTTGTAGTACAATTTCAAGTCAAGAGTTGTGATGCTTCCTGCCTTGTCTTTGTTGCCCAGGATTGCCTTTGCTATTGTAAGTCTTTTCTCATTCCAAATAAATTTTAGGAATGATTTCTCTAGGTCTGGGAGGTATGTGCATGGTATTTTGATAGAGATTGCATTAAATCTGTACAGCAATTTGGGAACATCCAGGAGCATGGAATATCTTTCCATTTTCTGAAATCTTCTACAGTCTCTTTTTTCAGAGCACTGTAATTTTCCAAGATAAGATCTTTGACTTCTTCACTTAGATGAATTCCAAGGTATTTCATTTTGCTTGGTGCTATTGTAAAAGGTATTGTTTCTATAATTTCCCTCTCAGTGTGTTTGTTGTCTGTGTAGAGGAATGCTATTGATTTTTGGGTATTGACTTTGTAACCTGTTATGCTACTGAATTTGTGTATTAATTCTAGTAGGTTCTTGTTGGAGTTTTTTGGGTTTTCCAATTAAAGTATCATGTCATCTGCAACTGATGACAGTTTAACTTCTTCTTTACCTATTCTTATTCCTTTTATTTCTCCCTTTTGTCCAATGGCTCTAGCTAGTGATTCCAGAACTATATTGAATAAGAGGGGTGATAGAGACATCCTTGTCTTGTACCAGATCTGAGCATAAAAGATTTCAGTTTTTCCCCATTTAGAATTATATTAGCCATTGAGCTGTCACAGATGGATTGTATCAAATTGAAGTAGAGGCCTTCTATTCCAATTTTCTGTAGGACTTTAAACATGAATGAGTGTTGGACTTTGTCAAAAGCCTTTTCTGCATCAATTGAGATGATTAGTTGGTTTTTACATTTCATTCTATTGATATAGTGTATTACATTTTTAAATTTGTGTATATTGAACCATCCTTGCATCCCTGGGATAAATCCTACCTGGTCATGGTGTATGATCGTCTTGATGTTTTTGCTAGGATTTTATTGAGGATTTTTGCATCTTTTTTCATAAGGGAGATTGGCCTGTAGTTCTCTTTTTTAGTTGTGTCTTTCCTTGGTTTTGATATCAATATAATTCTTGCCTCCAAGAATGATTTTTGGAGAACTGTTTCCTTTTCAATTTCATTGAAGATTTTGAGGAGTGTAGGGATTATATTTCCTGTACATTGCTTGTAGAATTCAGCTGTGAATCCAACTGGACCTGGGCTTTTCTTAGTCAGCAGACTTTTTATTACATTTAGTATTACAATGGCTGTTATTGGGTTATTGCGAGTTGTTATATCTTCTTGATTCAGTTTTGGTAATTTGTACCTTTCTAGGAATCTGAGTCTTCTATTCTGTGAGTGTAAAGATTCTCAAAATAGCTATTGGTAATCTTCTAAATTTCCACTGGGTCTGTGGTGATTACACCCTTTTCATTTTTTATTCCTTGTATTTGAATTTTTTCTTTCCTCTTTTAATGAGGTTAGCTAGGGGTTTATGGATTTTATTTAGGCTTTCAAACAACCAGTTTTCTTATTAAGAACAACCAGGTTCTTAATTCTTTGAACTGTTTTTTTCATCTCAATTTAATTAATTTCTGCTCTAATCTTTATGATTTCTTCCCGTCTTTGGGCTCTGGGTTTGGTTTGCTCTTCCTTTTCTAGATGTTGGAGGTAAGCATTAGCGTATTTATTGTTCTCATTCTGTTTTTGTAATGTGTGAGTTCACAGCTATGAATTTCCTTCTGAGAACTGCTTTCATCACATCCCATAAATTCCAATCAGTTGTGGTTGAATTTTCATTGAATTGTAGTTGTTATTGAATTTCTTGTTTAATTTGGTCTGTGACCCATTGATTGCCGAGTAGGGTGTTGTTTAATTTCCATGTATTTGGGTTTTTTTTTTCTGGTTTCTTTTGTTATGTACTTCCAGTATCACTGCATTGTGGTCAAATAATATACATGGAATAATTTCTGTTTTCTTGCATATACTAAAGCATGACCTATGGACCAGCGTGTAGTCTATTTTAGAAAATGACCCATGTGCAGCTGAGAAAAATGTGTATTCAGCTGTTGTTGGGTGGAATACTCTGTATATGTCCACCAAGTCCATTTGTTCCAAGCTCTTGTTTAGTTCTGCTACTTTTTGCTAATTTTTTTTCCTGGTTCACCTATCTTTTTGGGATAAGGAGGTGTTAAGGTTTCCTGTTAAGACTGTAGTATTGAATATTAGATTTTTCATTTCCGATAAGATTTATTTTATATAGTTGGGTGCTCCCATGTGATGCATACATATTTATAAATGTTACCTCTTCCTCTTGAATTTTTCCCATAACCAGTATATAATGGCTTTCTTTATTTCATTTGATTATTCTTCATTTGAAGTTGAGACTCTGAAAGCAGGATTGCTACCCCTGCTTTTCTCTGAGGTATTGGGGCATGTAGTATTGTATTCCATCCTTTGACTTTCAGCCTATCAATGTCTTTATTATTTAAATGTGTTTCTTGTATACAGCACATTGTTGTATTTTTTTTCCTAATCCACTGTGCCAGTCTATTTTTCTTAATTGGTGACTTGAGTACATTTACATTCATGGTTATAATTGAGATGTGTTGACTTATGATTAACAAGTTATTTCCCTGCTGTTGTTTACTCCTTTTTGTCCTGTGTTTAATTGTTTGCCCTATTTAGTGGGTTCCTTTTGTTCTCATTCATGGAGTTATGATCATTTTAGTCCTTCTCTAGAACATCTTTCATGAGTCTCTGTAGGTTTGGCTTTGTCAACATGAAATTCTTTAGTTGTTCTTTGTCATGGAAGTATTTCACTTCTCCAGCAAACTTGAAAGAGAGTTTTGCAGGGTATTGTAATCTAGGCTGGAATTTTTTTTTATAGAGGACTTGGAGTACACTGCTCCATGCTCTTCATGCCTTCATAGTTTGTGAAGAGAAGTTGGTCATAATTCTGATGGGTTTTTCCTTTGAGTGTGATTTGCTTCTTTTTTCTAGCAGCTTTCAGTATATTATTCTTGTGCTGGATTTCTGGGATCTTGACTATTATATGTCTCAGTGTGTTTTTATTTGGGTTGAAGTTATTTGGCATTCTGTGTGCTTTGGTTACCTGAATCGCAGATTTTTTCTTCATATTTGGGAAGCTTTCTGCTATTACTTCTGCCCATATTTTTTTATATCATTTGTATTGACTCCTTCTTCCTCATTGATGCCTATCAGTCTCACATTATTCATCTTTGCATCATCTTGCAGGTGATAAATTATTTTTCCCAGCATCCTAGTTGTTTTTTAAAAGATCTTTTCTTATCTTTTCACTAGCTGCACCAGCATCTTCAAGGTCTGAATCTCTGTCTTCACTTTCACTCAACTGGTTTTGCAGGCTTGTGATTGCAATTTTAAGTTCCTGTATATCTCTTTGATTCTGTTTCATGAAATCTATTTCTTTCCTGTATTGCTCATTCAAGGAATCCATCATTTTTCTAATCTCCTCTATGTTTTTATCAATGTCTCTTTAGAAAGTTATTAATTATTTTACTGCAGAGTTTTTTTCAGATTGGGTTTCCTCCATATGTTTCTGCATTTGACTCTTTATTTCAGATGCTATGGATCTAAGGATTTATTTTTTATTTCAGAAATTAATTCTGCTCTGAGTTCCTCTGTACCTTTCTGTTCTTACTTATTTACTTCCAATGCTATTAATTCATACATTTCAGCTGAGCTAGTGTCGTCTGTACTTGTTCTGGGTGGGCATTGGGTTCCCTCCATGTTTCTGATTTGATTCTTTACTTCAAATGCTATTAATTCAAAGATTTCTTTTTTTATTTCTGATCTGAGTTCCTCTATACCTTTCTGCATTTGTTTCTTCATTTCAGACACTCTTGATTCATTGATTTCAGCTGTGTGATTCCCAATTTTTTCTGTGCTAGTGTCCTCTGCTCTTGTTATGGGTGGGTTTAGGGTCTGAGATTGCATTTTGTTCCTTTTCACTGTCATTTTGTAGAGTACTGTCTTCTGACCTTTGTTGTGGAGCTTTGGTGTAGCTATAACCTTAGCATGTAATGAACTTTGGGTGCAGATCTTTTAAGTCTGTGTTTCCAGTTATGCCTGCCTAGGTCTTGCTATTGTGTTCAGCTCTTTCCTGCTGCAGCACTTAGAATTGAATCTATTTTACCCCTTTGGCACAACAGTGAACCTGTGATGCCCCTCTGTTGTGCCCCTGACCCATGGGGCATAGGGGAGTGCAGAAGCTCTCCTATACACTTGCTAGGTCTGAGCTTGGGCTGGATGGGAGAGGTGGAGGTTTCCAGAAAGACTGAGAGAGCGGGTGGAAAAGGTCCCGAGAATAAGGTGGGAAGGTTCCTGAGAAAGCATTGGAAGGTCTCTCTCATCTAGCTGGCCTGGGCTTGATCCAGGGAGGTCCAACCAGTGCAGGGAAGTGCAGAAGCTCACCCCCACGCTCGCCGGGCCTGAGCTTGGGATGAATGCTTTTTACTGTATTAAATACCATCTGCTAACATGGAAATACGTGGTTTGAATATCCAGGCATTTAGTTCAGTGAGTATGTATTGAACATCTATGAGAAACACACACTATGCATTTGCCTTGAATATTATCGGCATAAAGAATGTGCATTTATGGCTTTGTGAAAGATAAGGGAAATGAAGATAAGGTATTTAAAAAGTGAAGAAGAACAGAAACTGAAGAGTGCAATAGATACTGAGAAAAGGGAGTGAACCTGTTCAAAGGAAGGAATTACTGAGCTGAGGAGAAGAAGAGCAGTGGTAGGGGGAAGAGATATATCTATGTATGCAAGCAGGATGGTTTGGATAATTGTACTGTGGACTTCTGCTATTCTATTGAATGGAGAAGTTAGTTCTTAAATTTCTTTTTTTTTTAATATTTTTTTTCCTTTGTGTCTGTTCTTAATTTCTTATAACTTTTATTTTTTTCTTTCTTTTTCCAATTTCGCACTCATTTATCTGGTAATCTAAACAGCTAATATGAAGACAAACACTATACAATACAACAAACACTGTCAAATTCATATTTTGTTTAGTGAAATTCTGCATCATTTGTAATTTTTTCTTTTTAAATATGATTTTGTATTCTCTCTCTTTTTTAAACACATTTAGTACAGGGTCTATAGGGTCTCATTATGCAGATTGGACTTGTAGTGATCCTTCCTATTTTTCAGCCTCCCAAAAGCTAGGATTACAGGTGCATGCCACCACAGCCAGTCTCAATCCCAGACTCAGCCTGCGCCGGGGGCAGGGCTGGCAGGGTAGATTGGGAATCGAACCCCTGGCCGCTGAGTCTGCCTAAGCAGGCACTGTAATCTGCTGAACTATCTGGCCAGCCCTGTATTCTCTTTAAAAATAAAAATATATATTTTAAAAAATCTGAAGGCCAGAAGACAACCATAAAGTTTTCTCCCAAAGTAAATAATTATTCCAATTTATCCCACATAAGAATATTTGATTTTCAATCTATACATGAGTTAAGTTTTGTAAGTTTTCAATAATGAAGTCTGAGAATAAATAATACCTTAAATAATAACTTCACATATAAATGTTAGAAAAACTAGATTGAATAGATAAGATTGAACGGATAATGATAATATTTTATGACCTAATATCATCTCTAATAAAATACATTTTTAAAGCAAAGGAAATAAAAGCTTGAAATGAACTTTCAAAATTATCATTTCATAGATGAGCAAACTGGGACATGCAGGGATTATGTTTCTTAATACTGCATAAATAATTGCTTTTGGGTTTTTTTAATGTATTTAGTACAGGATCTTCATGGTCTCACTACACAGATCAGACCTACAGGATCCTCCTGTGTTCAGCCTTCCAAGTGCTGATAGGACAGGCACACACCACATGCCTAGGCTCAAATAATTGTTGTAGGGTCTGGAAATACTGAGCTCAGTGGAGGGGCTCAAGATTGCATCAGGACTGGTTTCTTGCTGTACAAACAAAGAATTATTTCTCAGACTCATGCATGTGTTGTAGGTCTCTCTATTCAGGTGCTTGGGGTAAAGTGAATATGTGAGTAAGATAGATTTTTTTCTCTGAGATTTGAAAGGGTTTTCCTGACAGAGTGAACTTACTTTGAAATTTCTCTCCCAACACAGTCTTGACAAATTAATGGATGAAACTAAGATTAAAATATCTCAAGTTAAACACTAAATTCTGTGAATTGTTTTTAACATGTAATTAGAATAAAAATCAAAATTGGAAAGCTGCCAGTTTCTAGAGCTTTTTGGATCTCTACAAACGGGGAGCTCACTGTCTCTTCTTTTTGTTACTGGGGACACAACTTACACGAGAAGCACTGCCAGCCTTGACTAGACAGCAATGTTTCATAGTGTATGAGGCTCCTCCAAAGAGACCAATCATCCACCTCTGTGAGGAGACACTATAAAAATAATAAAAAGATAAGCTGGCAGCAGTGGGCCAGAGGCCACATAGCTCATCCTCAGGCAGTGGATGGGTGTGATTATGCCACTTGACAGCCAGCTTCATGCCAAGTTTCTCAACACAGGAAAGATCATTCTGAAGCTGTCACTTATCTCATCTGCTCTGGCAGCACCTCAGGTGAGGCAGCCTATTTACAAAAAGACCCCTCTAGTAGATCATGTTAACCTACTGCAAAGGAAGCAACCATGTAAGTCTGAAGAAAAAAGACAAACGGTGTTAGAATACACTCCTCTTTTCTTCTTCTCAGCCATGCCAAGTAAAAAATGTAAAGTTAGGAACAAAATGCACTGAGGAGATAAATTCATCACATCTGAGAGGGTTTTAAGGAAGCTCCTGTGGAGACTCCCACTTTCCAGGAAATGTCTGGAGTAGGTCTACATGTCCCCAAATGCCTCATTTAATTTTATTTCTCAATCATTTTCAAAATATTCATGCTGGTGATTCCACTGAGGAAATGGAGCACTTCTCCAGCTGCTTTCCATTTAAAAACTGGTGAAAGTGGGGAAAATATTCATTGTTTCAATCAGCATGCAAGATCAATTAGTAGGACTTACGAGCTAGTTGTCTTGCTCTAATGTCTCATATTCAGAGGTATCTGAGTAAGTACAATAAGATGCTCAAGGGCTCATTTTGAAACTATATGTTCAGGTCTTGTGAATTTAATTTATAGTATCACATGAGATCACAGAAATATTTCTCTGAACTAATCATTATTACAGCTACATTTTGGTTGTGCTTTGCAGCCATCAAACATTGTTTACATTTATCACTTCATGTAATCTCCACAATACCATAAGCTGTTCACTTTCAAGAAGAAAGTAAGCCACAGAAAATATAAATTACTCCAATCCACAGGTGACAGACTCAGCATTTTTGCTTACCTGCATTCAGAGACAACCCAAAATACAAAGAATGCACTTTTGTGTCACTCTTCACAGAAGATCCCAATTCTGTAACATTGTGTGGTGCAACACAATTAATGGATATTTTCCATGCATGAAAGCACAAAAAATAACAATGCCCTTAGCAGAGCTCATAAGCAGTCCAGTCAGCCACTGTATCTCATCATCACCATCTTCCTTTGGTTCTAACTTTGTGTGGTTAAAGCATGATCACTGTCCTTTAAATAAACCTCTATAGCAAGGAAGCACAAGGAGTGATTTCTCTCTCACAGTTCTCCTCACCTATTCCACACAGGAGTGGCAGGGAGACCAAGTGCCCAGCACAGAGTGGTGAGTGTTTCATGGTTGGCAGAAATTGATTCAAGCACAGAAATCTAACTACCAGCTTAGTTTTCAAGTTTACTTTGGCTTTGTTTAGTTTGTTTGTTTGTTTGTTTGTTTGTTTTGTTTTTTATGTATTTGGTGTAGGTTCTCACTACACAGCTCAGACTCATAGTAATCCTCCTGTTTTCGGCCTCCCGAGCACTGAGATTACAGGTGTGTGCCACCATACCCAGACATGGTAGCCGGCTCAGCGTAGCCAGGGTGCTGGGGATTGAGCCCCATTTCCTGCGCTTGCCTAACCAGGCACTTAGTCCACTGAGCTTTTTTGCTGGCCCTAGTGAGATACCCAACAGACTTCCTAAAAAGCTCTTGTTTCTACTAAATTAGCAAGACCAGTGTCTATTGATGTACTTAAGAATCTTTTATGTCACATTTAATTTTTGTATATTTCACATCTGTGGTTTCTCCAATACCTACATATAATAAAAACTAAATTTGATATTTGAAAATATTTGAAGTAATTGATCTATCTTTACCTGAACAAAATTTGTGTCACATTCAAACACTAGTGTGTGTGTGCATATGTGTGAAGATACAGCAAAAAAGCATATATATTTTTCTTTTGTATGAATAGTTTTTCATTTTTATGCTTTTAGCATCCAAAATTACATCACTATGTGGTGAGTTTTCCTACCAGAACCCATAATATTAAGTGTGTATAATATTATTGGGCAAGCAATAACCCATTTTCTTAAAACTATTAAGTTACTGTTGTATCTTAAATTCATACTCAAATATAGCTCTTTATTTTTTCATGTATCATCACCTGATTTTCTTAACTAGATTTATGATCAACTGAAGGCAGAGATTTGATATTAAAATTCTTGGCATTTTCTACCAATTATTGTATAATATAGAGATCAAATGCCTGTACCTGTAAAAGATAATTTCTCTACTACAAATTTCATATAAAATGGTTTCTTCTGATTTGAAGCAAGTCAACTGTTACGTTAATTCACACACTTCACAACACTCCCTTTATGTTGTCCGACCTGCTGTTAGAGTAAGGACTTGCTGTTATATACTAAGGAGATTGCTACTAGTCAATTTATTAGTAGATGACCAGTAATTTTTTTTTAAATCAAAGGTGGTTTGGTTCAGAGATAAAATCCTGGCATCTACGACAGGCTAATATTATTTCAGCAGTAATTGACATGAAATGACCAGAGTAAAGGAGTATAAGAGGATGGCAATAATTGGATGTGAAATTCTCACAACAGGAATTTGTTAAATATAAACAAACAGATGCACCATGTAGTCACACATTTGAAATACTTGATTGCTTCACATTCTGCATAAAGAGAGTCCCTTCCTTCTCATTTCCTTGGCCTTGTGCAAAAGAATATATCTCTTTCTCTCCTCTTCGCCCTTCATCTATCCATCTCTGGTTTGGCCATAGAATAAATTTTTCTACTTGTAACTATTCCAACAAAAGAAAACAAAAGATTTCAGTATACTCACCCAGGAGAAGATGAAAGTTCTAGTAGAAAATTGGTCATAGTACATTGCATATGTTAAAAATATTTTTTAACTGTCATTTGGCTTGTCTGATGAAAGAACCTCTATTCTGAAGGAACAGATATCGAAGTCAAGATAAAATGTAAATGTAGTATTATAATATACGGCATGTAGAATGAAGACATGGCAAAGGTTGACATTGATGATGATTAAACCCTTTGGGATTTGGTCTTAGAGACACGACGATGAAATCCATAATCACCAGCCCTCCTCTCATCTTTATACAGTACTGCTAATAA
Organism: Octodon degus; assembly: GCF_000260255.1. Classification (NCBI taxonomy): domain Eukaryota; kingdom Metazoa; phylum Chordata; class Mammalia; order Rodentia; family Octodontidae; genus Octodon; species Octodon degus. The sequence continues at coordinate 1,226,278 of NW_004524834.1, read as the reverse complement.
TATACACCAGCTTCATAATTGCCTACTAAAAGATAGGTGGGAAGTTCATTAACTGCGCTAATTACAAGAACAATTTATGCTAAATCATCAGCAGGAATGTTTAAAACACCCCTTGAAAGCCAAAACAATATATAATCAACCTTAGTGGATGCAGAACATCTGTTCTCTGGGTCAGGATAAAAGAAAAAATTACCCACATGCTTGCGAGCGCGCGTGCACACACACACACTCGCACACGCACAGAACAGTACACGGAAGCAAAAATATGTTCTTTGTCATTCCCAAGTGAGTGACAGGCACAAGCCTATTATGTGGAGAAAAATAGTGTGTACCAGCGACGATGACCTCATAGGGAAAGGGGACTGCTGGCGGCTGGCGGCCTCCCAACTCGTCACCCAGTAGTCCAACTTGTTATTGTTCAGAAGGTATCCATCTCCCACTTCGTTCTCTCTGAAATGTGAAGTGGACAGAAAAGAACACTATTCCAAAGTTATTTGAGAAGTGTGTCTATTTTTTCATAGCTCTACCAGATATTCAAAAGTCAAAGAACAAAAAATGATGAGTGACTAAAGAGTTGAGGGAGAAGTTTAATTATGAAATTAACACAAAAAAAAAACATTGTAGAATTGAAGACATCATTAAGTAAGTAGATATAAGCATCAAGAGCTAAATTTTACAGAAAGATTTCTTTGAACCTTAGAGTTTTAGGGCTATTATTACTTCATAATTATGAAATAATTCCCTGCGATTAGGCAGTGTCAACTAAGGATTTTTTTAAAACAAAAGCCAACCATATCTAAATGCATATAATTATCTTTTTTTTCCCTGCAGGTACAGAATTCTTAAAGGTGGAGCTGATTTGGATAATGTTTTAATCTCTTTAAAATGGAAATACTTCTTTAGAAATTTCCTGCACATTTGGCATCAGAAGTCTTCTCTGCTCGAGACGCACTAATTAGGGGCACACGCTCATGCAGACTGCCATGCAAGGTGAAGGGGAGGTGCGCTGGTGACCCTGGCTGTGATATCATTTGTGAGGCTTTCCACTGATCTGACACCAATTGAAGTTTAGCTTTGAGTTCTGCCTTTGAAGTCCAGATCAAGCGATGTCAGGGACACATGTCTTTTGTGTCACATTATTTCCTAAATTATAATGGACTCCCAGTGCTGGCAATGGACACTGTTTCAAACTAATTCTTTACTTGACATATATTCTACTTTGGCAGCTTTTATGGCTTTTTCGTAACTTTAGACAAGACTACATTATAAGGAAAACGTATTGCCTTGGAGATACCAAACAATGTCTAGGAAATGCATTTCTACCTAACTCACCTTCATGGTCTGCTTGTAAGATGAGCCAGTAGATGGGCCCTATGCTAGTAACCTCTGTTCCATGGTCTTTGTGGTTCCAGTGGCATCAGTCTTCCACTGGGCATTAAGTTACTGCTACACTTCCTACTGCACATAAAAGGAACAAGTCAGTCTCAGAAAAATGAAAGTATTAGTCACTGGCAAAACCCCACCTTGCTATTTGGCCCACTCCTCTCCACTGCCATGTGCACCTGAGACCCAGGTGCCTCTCGCACCGCTGTCTGACTGCCTCTGCTTATTTCAGTAAATGACCACTAATATAGAGCAGATGTTCTCAAGCCATTCAGATGAGAACCATTTAAAAATACTATTGCCTGGGTATTGACTTTTTATTTTTAAAGATGTTCCCAGGAAATTTAGAAAATCTAAGAACCACTGGAACCATGTACCTCAGAGTGTGGTCCTGAGAACAAAACTAACATCACCTAAGAGCTTGTTAGAAATGTAGAATCTCAGTTACTTTCCAGACCTACTGGCAGGTCTTTTAACAAGAAATGATGGGCTAGAGGAAAGGATCTTTTTAAGACTAAACAACATGTAATACTTCAAAGAAACCTGTGATGCGAATATTATATGTTTGTGTTCTTGTGCTGCTTTCTGGGGAAGTGTCCGGTGGTTTTCATGCTATTCTTCAAAGGTTTTGTGACCTAAATAAGATGAAAAACCAGTACTACAGACAAGGTATTGAAAACTTACTCATAGAAGGAAATAAATAAAGGAGTGAAGAGGTGAGAAAATGCCAAACAAGTTTGTAAAAATACTCTGTACAAAACAGTATACTCTATATTTCGAAACATTATTTTCCTCTTCCTCTTTAATTTTACTTTCTTTTGGTAGAAGCTTGAGTCCAAAATGACAACTCTCTACCATAAGGGGGAAATGCACTGGTAAGGGCCACGACCACTGACCAAGCCTCAGAAGGCAAAATAGCAAGTGATGAAGATGCGGTAGCTGTGTCTCCACTCTAGCCAGCTGCTGCTGTGGAGAAATGCAAGCCAGGGCTGGCAGATCTTCTGACTTTCAAACATAATCTGAAACTTCATATTTCTATGCAAAAGGAAATTTCTAAAGGTAGTGTTATCTTTTCCAAATAATACGTTTACACAAGCATACCTGAACAATTAACATTCACTGGTACAAAGCTATTCCTCATTTCTTTTTTTAAAAGGAAATACATTCCCAGAGTGCATTCTGGCTAGTAACAAAATTCCATAAAATGGATCCTATAATGTCATTGTTCATTCAAAGAATGAGAAACAAGAACTTTGAAGGGTCTTGATGAATCTCACGGTGAGTTAATCTTGATTAATGTCAATAACTTAGGCTTTTTCAAGCAGAAATTTAACTCAAGGTAGTAAGCAATGAAGAACTTGAAAGAGTAGGGTCGGGAAAAGCCACTTCTCATTCTCAGACTTGTTGGTAGGCTTTCCTAAGGAACTAGGAACTAGCCAGAACTCTGAGAAACTGCTGGCAAGGACAACAGCAGCCTGCAGCAATAAAGTAAGTAACTCACAGGGAAATGCCCAGAGGCATGTTTCCGAATCCTATCTGCCAGCCTGCTACTACTTGATGAATGATAGGATGTTTTTTGCCTCTCTCCACTTTTGAAATCTTGCATCAGCCACTTTTGGCAAAATCTAACCTAGAACCCTAGTGACAATGGTTTCTTAAAAAGACAAAAATTGTTCACAGACTTTTAACCTGAAATAGAGGGCACAGCACAGGAAAGGAGCAGGAATCTCAGTGAGTTAATAACTTATAACCAGCCCCAGCCAACTCACTTAATATTTAATGAATGCTGATGTCTGATGTGATTTAATTTGCTGCAAATTCGTTGTGGCATAGGCTTTGTTGAGACAGTTTCAGGTTCGTAGTAAGGAAAGGGTGAGTAAATCCACTTGCAGGAACAATATTTGCTATGCTGAAAGAACAGATCAGGGAGGAGATAAAAGAACTTTGATCTATTTAGTTAGAAATTTACTCAGATCGTAAATAAGTATTTGATGGCCAAATAATAAATACTACATCTGAATAATTGTTTCTACCTTAATACTAATTTTTTTACTAACCTGCACCTTACTGAATTTTATTCTAAAGGAATAAATTATATAT
>NW_004524834.1:1213832-1222695 GCF_000260255.1 Octodon degus | reverse complement strand
GAGATAAAAATAAAAGCTCAGGTGTTTGGATGCCAAAGAAGTACAAATGAAGCTCAAAATGCACTAGTCGAATCACAGAAGCAAAATTTGAATTTCTTAATGAATCAGTTCTTTCTTCATAACCTAATGTCTCTTGCATAAGAGAAAATATATTTCCCCTTATTGCAAAAAACAAAGATGTGATATAGAGAGATGAAAAAAGATAAATGGATAGATTGCTTGATTGAGTTAATAGGTACATTACTGACTTGTTTATAGGATGATAAATTTGAATCCATTGAAAGATACCAAAAATAACATGGAGAAAGAAAGGATAAATATAGGCATTTCCCAAAGGTCATTATAAGGAAATCTGAATCAAATTTACTTTCTCAGTCCTGGGACCAGTTCACTTTGAAACTCTGGATTTTAGTTCCTCATATGTTAAAAAAAAAAGACTTCATCATACCTTGATTACATTTTTTTGTATTTTAGTACAAGGTCTATAGGATCTCACTATGTAGATGGGACATAATTAGAATAGACATTCAAAAGAATCTCATTGGGCACAAAACTACAGAATCAATGGTGTCAAAGGGCACCATTCTGTCTTATGCCAGATCAGAGTTTTGCTGAGTTGCACACATTTTGGAGAAAGTGAGATAGTGAATGCATCTGAAAACAATGCGGTAGACTGTAAATTGAGTTGATTTAGTCCTTTTCAACTGAATCTGGGCCCAGGGAGTGAAGGAAGACGAAGTGTATTTATACTAAATGCCAAGAAGACACAGTAAGATTAGCCCCTTGAATAATAATAGTTAAGATTTTCTGTAGCTCCTAGTGTCCTGAAAATTGTTCAAAGACTACACACACTTATATTAATCAATTTAAAACTCCAGGTTATGCAGAAGGTCCATTATGACTTCCTCTAAGGTGAGTAAACTGAGGCACTAACAGGTAAAGTAAACTGGCCAAGTAAACTTCCACAGTAATACAATGAGAGAATGATCAAATTTGGGACCAACTCTGTCACTGTCAGTCAGCCATTTGTTTTTCAATAGAGTTGTACTTGTCTGGCCATTAGTAGAATTTTCTTGAAGGTGTTGGCAAATAAGAGTAGTAGTCCTTACCATTCTTGTGGATTTCACTTTTGTAAATATCTGGATAGCTACTGTAACGAAAATTTTTGCAGAAATGACTAGCCAGAAACCATTTTAATTAGGAAATCACTGTTTGCAATTCATGCCTTCTATTCTGAACCAAACCTTTGGGCTCTCCTATTCCTGTTGGTGACATAGACCCAGCCATACAACTACAAGTATCTTATGAAAAGTATCAACTATAGACTCAATAAAACACAGAATGAAATATATTCCAAGTATGCCCTAAGGATTTTGTTAGGTCCCACTTGAGATGCAAATGTTTCCTTTTGTGTTCAGCAGAAGAACATAGTGAACAACTTGGGATCATAAGTTTCATTGTTAATACAGAAAGGCAAAGAAATATATAAAAATATGCAGAGGGTTGAAAACATTTGGAACATCAGTATTAGATACTCAGATCAACTTAGCCACAAGCATTTTCAGAGTGAGAAGATACGAACTCTTTTATTTTTCATCTTTCTAAATTCATTCTGATTTTCCATACTGTCAAAACATAAAAATGTTTTAAGTCAACATTTTTCGTCAGAGATATTTCACTACTTGCTCACTCACAATTTGCATAATAGTAAGAATGTATGTTAAAATTAGTATATTTTGCATATGTTTAACATATATTTTAAAGAAAGTACATTTATTCGTATTTATAGAAAAATCCTAAGGTGGTCTAGCTACCAAAGTTCAACAAGCTGTGGCTTTCTACCACCATTTCAAACACTGCCTATGTTTTCTCAGTGGTTTAGCTGAGATATTTGAGAATTTCTGATCACTCAGAAAAACTGTTTCTTTGGTTTAAAAACTGGGAGTCTTTTAAAATCGGAGGTATATCACAAGGTAAGAAGTAGAATTTTTATCTATATGTCATGTATTTTCCAGAAAACACTCTATAGGACCAAAAGTTCTAGCTGCATGACCTCTTTCATTGGCACCAAGCTCACATCCAGACAAAAAAGAAAAAGTGATTTGTGTTCAGAAGCCTCTTCAGCCAAAACCACAAAAGTAAAAGCCACTTCAATCTTTTCACTTGCTTTCAAACCATTCTGCTAAAAATCATTAGGGAAGGCTGAGAGACAGCACATATAAAACCAATGTCAGTTGAAAAAGCCTCACTTTTAAGGGTATTTTTCAATCCCAGCTTCCAAAATCAGTAATCTAAAAATCAGAAAAATTGGGCTTGGGTTTTAAAAATGGATTTAAATTATAAAGTTCAAAATGTAGTAAACCCTGAAGATCCATTCTTGATAATACAGTGAACAAGTAGAAAAGCCGTTATATGAAGACTATTTTGATAATATTGCTGCAGAGGAATTCAGTTTTCATTTTCACATGCTGAAGGAAAAGATTGTTTTGTACTTTGTAAAAACAAGGTATAGAACAAATTTGTATAAAGTAATGAATAATAAAACAACCAAAATATTTAAGTAGCTTTTGTCAATAAAACATATTTTAAGGACAAAATAAACGGTCATTAAAATATTTGAAAAGAAACAAAAAAAATTTAAACACAAACATTCTTGAGAATCTTGATTTTTTTCAATGGCATTCTGGAAAAACTACGATTAATCATATTTTAGCCTCCACATACCAGTGCAATGTAGATGATTCATTTGCTTAAAAAATACTCGTATGTGTGTTGTCCCTTAAAGTTCATTCAATATAAAAAGAATAACAGCAATAAGAAAGCAAATAAGAAAATGTAAGTGCCTGAACTATGCTGTATTCCAAAAGTCATATCTATGCCACATAGAAAAAATAGGAAATTTGTTAGCTACTTAATTTATGTTTACATACTCTGGTTTCTCTTCATATAAATCTTTCCCCTTAATTTGTTCACAACCTGACCAAATTCTTCAGCTTCAAAATTAAAAAGTCTCAAACTCTATTGGGTTCAAAATTATTTAGATTAATTTTTTAGAACAACCAGATAACAAAGTAAGTATATTCTATTTGTAGCGATGTGCTAGAGAAAAATACCATGAGTAGCTAAAAAAAAAAAAAAAAAAAGAGAGAGAGAGAGAGAGAAATTCAGTCTCACGCACAACAAATTTAAAACTCTACTTGGACACATGATCAAGCATGGAAATGAACCCTTACACTCTTCAGGCGAATCCAGGGTCAACTCTGCACCCATTAAATTCTCAGTCACTACAAGATCTAAGGCCATGCCAATTCTGCATAATTGTACAATGCTGTAAAAAATAATTTTGCTTTATCTAACCAATGTAAGGAAACTGAAGATTATTTACTTCTTTTTTTCACTTTGTATAAGTGTCTTAAGTCTTCATTGTATTTTTTTTTTTGTAGACCCAAATATTGGTGATGGAGAAGTAATGAGAAAATCCTTAAACTGTGAAGCTGTGGAAAACTGTTCTGCCCTCAAGTACTATGTTTCAAAGTGGCCCAACATATTGGCAGTGGTCATTATTCTTGTAAATAATAGAAAATGTTTACCTTTCTTTGTTTCCTTGTCTCAATTCTAGTTTATGAAATAGGAAAAATAGGTTATTGATCTATTGTTAGTGAATATTCATCACAGGCTGCATCTACCAAGCAGGATGATTAAGATCTTGCTCTCCTATATTGACCTGGATTCTTTGTGGAGAAGTACTGGTTTTCGTCCTACAAGCAAATTCATTTTTGGAGAATAATTACCTGACTTTTTGGGAGCAGACTTAAATTTTAGTTTTTCTGTTACTTACAATGTACTGTTTTAAATGTATTAATATTTTCAAAGCACCCATTTATTTACATGTTGCAACCACACACTGACACACAGTCATGAGTCTGGTATATCTTAGAATTATTTCAGGTTTTTATGGGCGGCGGGAAGCGAGAAGAGAGCGCGATGAAGGCCTCCGGCACACTCTGGGAATACAAGGTGGGGCGCCGCCCATCCACCCCAAAGTGCCGCATGCCGCCACTCTACCACATGTGGATTTTCACACCCTACCATGTGGTTGCAAAGTGTCGCTTCTGGTACTTCGTGTCCCAGTTGAAGAAGATGAAGAAATCTTCAGGGGAGATAGTCTACTGTGGGCAGATGTTTGAGAAGTCTCAGCTGCAGGTGAAGAACTTCGGCATCTGGCTGTGCTGTGACTCCCTTAGTGGCACCCACAACATGTACTGGGAGTACTGGAGTACCGGGACCTGACCACAGCAGGCGCTGTCACCCACTGCTACTGGGACACAGGCGACCGGCACCGAGCCCGCGCCCACTCCATCCAGATCATGAAGGTGGAGGAGATCGCAGCCAGCAAGTGCCGCCGGCTGATGTCAGGCAGTTCCATGACTCCAAGATCAATTTCCCGCTGTTCCACCGGATCCTGCATCGCCAGCACAAGCCCCGCTTCACCACCAAGAGGCCCAACATCTTCTTCTAGAGGCAATGACAATAAACCTGGCACCGCTAAAATAGAGAGAGAAAGAGAGAGAGAGAGAGAGAGAGAGAGAGAGAGAGAGAGAGAGAGAGATTTCAATTGATGTTGCTGTCAACAAACATAAAATTAATTTCACAAAAAGAAAAGTTTTCACTCTAATGAAAAAATAATAACTTACTTTCTTTTGTCTTTTTACACCAAGGAAAAGCACCCCCAGCTGTCCTGTCATACTTCAGGAAACCTCTGATGTCCTGCTGTCTGGGAATATCTTTATCTCACTGATTGCTTCCATGGACAGGCCCCCTTTTTTTCCACCTTAGACACTCATCTGGCATGTCACAGCTACAACTCACTACTACGTGCAGTTTGTACCCGTGGGGATAATGTCCGTCCAGGTGACGATTTTCAAACTATTCTTGGCTTCTTAAAATTCCTCAGTATACTGAGTCTCAGTTACCTAGAGAATTAACTTTTTGATAAATACTTCATTGGCTTTTCTTATTTCTGTTTTATCCCTTTACCAAAATTTTCATCTTGAAGTTATTCTTGGAGGAACACAGCTCAGATTCTATACAGTTCAGTCTAACCAAAATGTATCCATATAGGTTGAGCAAGCATAACTCAGATATGGTTATACAAATCCCAGATACAGCTCTGCTGCATGTAAAAATCTCAGCTATGGAACTATTAGAAAGTGTTTCAAGTGGTTTGATTCTTAGAGGTTCAACCTGAATCAAGGCAGCCAAATTATGTGTATGGAGACCAGCAGGATCCTTCATTAACTCTGACCTTAATTCCTAGCTCATTCCTAAAAATATATAACCAAAAGAATGGACCAAAGTGTATTTTATGACCCTTTTTTGCAGAAATTATCATGCTTTCTTAACTGAACTCAGTTCATTGTTGCCTCATCTTTGGGAGCAAAACCAACATTTTTATTTGCCAAGCAGAAAAGGAACTCCAACTTTCATTGAGGTCTAAAGAGACATCATAGATTGGAAACATTCAGAGGGAAGCTGGAGCTATCTATCCAAGTTTTCCAAATATATTGATTTTTATGGTGAAACATTGCAATAGATTTCCATAATCAAACTGTCTTAGTCATAAAATTTCTTTAACAGTAAGACTCACTTTATCATATCTTGGCTGCTAGTTTTGGCATAGGCAAAAATGATTCAAAGAAAAATGTTGTTCTGATTCTAGTAGTTCATTGGAACATCATTATAAGAACTAGTTCTTTCAAAACTGGGTCTTTCACTGAAGTGTAAGTTTTGAAAATAATTGTCTGGAGGTCACCAAACCAGGATAGGTAACATCCACCTTGCCACAGGCTGGAAAAATCTTAATATTGTGGAAGGAACTGGTGACAGTGATAAAGTTAATAGGGTTTTACTTAAGAAATAACTGAGCATCCTTCTTATTTTATGAGGCAATAACTTTACTCCCTACTGAATAAAGTCTGGGGGAAAAATACTGGACCACTGTCAAAGACACACCCTATACTATATCAAATAGTGCCATTACATTTCTCTTAGCTGCCTCCTACAGGTCGGATGTAAGGAAAAGCTTTTCTGATAACTTTCCTGAAAAACCACATTACACAAATATCAGTCTACTGATGCAAATATACTGTGCTTAGTCTTCTGAATTATGACTTGCAATACCTAACCTTTCAGTTTTCAAAATTCCTTGCCCTCATTATTACCATATTGTGTAATTTCCTCATATGTAAATAACTCAGGCAACATTTAAGTCATTTATAATATTATTCACAAATACCAATATATATTATGGAGGCTGAAAATTCTTAGCTCAAAAGAGGAAAAGTCTCTGTAAAAAGAGATTACTGTGCATTTGTTTTTGTATTATTTGAAGTGAATAAGCAGTGAAAAGAAATATTTCAAAAGGCAATGGAGTGAAGTACCAGCAAGTACGTGGCTTACCCTAATGCCAGTTCTAAGAGATATCTTGAAAATTAGCTATTGATGCATTTCTGCTTATCTTACTTAAAATAGTGCCCACATAACAATATGCTCATAAGAGATGAACAGACCTTGTAAGAGTGTACAGTAAAGTCACACAATTTAAATACGTTAGTTCCTGGGGAGGGGCATATTCTGTGCATTGAAAAATCTGTGTCTTGAAGACCTTCCTAAATTGCTTGCCTAAGTTTTCTAATTTAAATTGTTGACCATGACCTCAAAATGACTGGCACTAAGTTTCTGAAATAGCAAAATATTCCATCTCTAAAGGGAATTTATTTTATATATAGGTGTCCCTTCAGGCTTAAATTTAAAAATCAACTTATTTGAACTAGGCTATATCTGAGATTAAAAATAAGTGCTAAAAATTTTCAACATGAGTTAATTTGGCCTACAAGGATATTCTATGGATAATCTTGAGTTTCTAATTATAGTGCTGTGCTTTGAATTTGCTGTTTGACATGGATTAAAATTTATCACAGTTTTAACTCATTTGCCCTATTTAGTAGGTTGGGGGTTGATATTATTATCCTCCTACAAGTCTAAATACTTAAAGCTGCTGAAAGGTTAAGCAGCTTCACCTGCAACACGCGATGAACTCCTGTGCATCATTCAAGCCCGTTCTCTTTCTGCTCGGGGAGACCATATTTCTCCAATGCTCATTCTCAATCTAGAAGGAATAAGGACTTGGTCTAGGTCTACACTGTCACACTGAGTGATGGCCAGGTCATTTCCTTTGACCTACAGAGGACCTTTCCAAAGAATGGGAGGCCTTACCTCACTCAACCCCGAGCACTTCTAGTTTATAGCAGGAAAGTGTTGAGGGAGCTGAATCTTCCCGCTGTCCTCTAAGCTACCACTGTCCTTACTGATGTGAGGTTGCAGACAGCTGACAAGTGGACCAAATCAGGAGAGCAGTGGCATCATCTTTCTCCTTTCCTTCTGCTAGCATTACTTTGCAAACCCACACAAACTTCTTTTGCCTCTCTTATTCAAGACTATTGCTCAATTCATGAAACTGAGATCTTAAAACTGAGGAGGAAATGATTCCTGATTTCCCGAGAGAGGCTTATTTATTTCCTTTTACATATAAGAAAAAAGGAGTGTAAAGGGAATGTATGATGGCAATTTTATATGTCATCCTGGCTTAGTTATCAGTGATAGTTTGGTCCAAAATCAAGATAGATGTTGCTGTGAAAGTATTTTGTAGCCATTAGCTTGCCATAAAACTTTCAGAGGTGTTTGTCACAAATACTAGGACAAACTCTTAATTTCTTAAAATAAATCTGTATGTACAAATACATGTAAAAAAATCCATTGATTCTGTTTTCCTAGCAAACCTAACTAATAAAAAAGCAACTACTAATTTTATTATATATGAACCATGTATCAGGGACTCTGCTAAACAAATTATATACAGTCAGCCATTTGAGGAGGTAAAGTTCTTCATAACCAAACATGATAAATAGTCTAATATGTGTTTTTCAGTAGTCATTGGCAATGTACCACACTGTTCCTATACGCAAGTCATCTCCTCCCATCCTTACCCACTAAGAGCAGTGAATGTAGTAATCTATCATAAATACTATTTCTGCCCTTGGAGAAGAGGCCAAGTGCAGCGGCCTGCAAATGAATGAACACAAGCCCACAAAAGTTTGAAACCTACTATAAAAATGAAAAAGAAAACTCCCTGGTAGTCCTCTATAAAACACAATATTCAAGAACGAAACATAAAAGGTAAACACTATGTAGTGCTAAATATTTAAAAAGATAAAAAAACACTACACAGATTTCATTTAAGATATGTAATTTCACACTTTCTAGAGGGAAAAAACAGGAATAATGCAAAACGTTATATAAAAAGGAAGCATTTTAAAATTTATACACTTTCTGAGGTCAATTCCCATAATTTTCAAGAAAAGGCAGGATCCCAGTGACTAGTTAGAGAGCAAGCCAAAGACCTAGAGTGGTTTGCATGGCATTAAACATTTGCCTGAAGCATAAACCACAATTTATTTTATTCCAGAGAGAATTCAGCCTGCATAAAAGATGTGTATGAAATATTTAAAAATCAACAGCATAATTGGGATATGCTTTGGTGCATTTTCCCAAAGAAATATAGATACGTTTTACCTTCCAATGAGCCTAACATAGGCTATTGGACCCTAGGTACTGTCAACTGCATGGTTTCTTCCTAAATATGAGACAGCATTCCAGCAATAGACAACACAGTGTCAACAACTGTGACCAAGCAAATGATGAGACTACCAACAGTCATAAAATACCCACCATTTATGAAGAGTTTATTTTGTGTACTACATTTCTTTTTATAGTTTCTGCAAATCAAAGGTGATATATATATATA
>NW_004524834.1:1204284-1213732 GCF_000260255.1 Octodon degus | reverse complement strand
TATATCTTGAAAAGTGGGGAAAATACATTAAAATCCATAACACATATAACTGTAAGTTAGAGTAAATAACTCAACTTTGCTAATAAACAGAATAATGCTAATTAAAATAGGACTCCATGTATACAATGTGCTATGCTTTAGATCTCAAATGCCCCCCCCCCAATCCTATGTTTCAGAGGTCAGGCTGCTGGCAGATGGTGGAGGCACTGGTCTCATCAGCGCAGCAGTCTCCTGAGGGGTTCATCGCTGACCATGCTGCTCAGAGGCGGGGCATGCTTGGGAAAGGCAAGTCCTTCGGTGTCTGGCCAGAAAGCGTATCTCATCCCCAACTTCTTCCTTTCTTTTGATTCCTGGATGTTGTGGCTGACAGTTTTCCTCCCCCAGGACCTTCCACCAAGCTATTTCTGTCCTTGACACAGTCAGGCATGGATGGGCCCCTCTGAAATGATGAGCTGAACAAACCTCTCCCCATTTACATTTTTGGTATTAGTCATTCTGTCCCAACAAAAGGAAAGTGACGAATGCATCATATTTTGTTAATGAAAATAGCCAGTGTAGATGAGGATAAAACAGGTGTTTTAATCAATAACTAAGTTACAGAAACTGAATCCTACTAGAGAACAATTTCATTCCTGAGATGAAAGCCTTACAATGTGCATACCTTTTGGTCCAGAATCTCCTTTTCTTCTAAATAATCCTCAGGAATGATAAACCTGTATATGAAAAATTTGTATACAGATAAAAATATTATAGCTTTCTTGTAGATATAAAAGCATAAACAAGTAAAGTGCACTGAATAAAGATTAATTTATATTATTTTAGCACATACATATCATGGAATACTGTGCAAGTAAAAACAAACATTTTGCTTTGTAAAATATTTAGCAATAAAGGTAAATATTAAAAACATCCAAATAGAAAAGTTGAAAACATACATTATTATTTCTAATGAGTTTTTACTTTGAACAGCATAATTAATTTTCCCTGAAATTCTGATTATCTTTTTAATGAGAGACAAGTAGCCATTAATAAAGAAAAAAAATTTAAATACTCTTCTTACTTCTGTGAAAAAATAAAACAAAGTCTTATGATAAACTAGAAGCTAAAAAAGGTTAATATACTATGCATCGTAAGTTGAAAAAAATAGCCAAAATGTTACTGAAAGTACAATTCATAGAGAAAAAAGGACTCCTAAAAGGAAACAAATGAGCAAAATGACAAAAATTTCAAAGAACAAGAGAAACTAGTAATATAAATGAAATAAACTTCTGTGTATCTTATAATATTTTTAGAACAATGTAACAGATAATCAGGGGAATTGTTTGAACATCTTCCTTCCTACACTTTACCTCTCTGGCCATTAGAGCAAGGTGAACTAAAACTAACTTAAGATGCCAGAAAGATTTGGAAGCAACTTGAAAAACTAAGCATGTCTCAAGGAAAGAACATTCAGTCATCATGGAATGACAGAATACGAGGCTGGAGGTTTGGGAGCAGGTGGGACAGGATTGTATCTTAGAAAACTTAAAGAAGCAGGTTTTCCCTCTGTCAAGGGAAAGGAGAGGCACCATGTAGAATGATGGGAACTGAAAGTGGAAAAGGTAAAATAAATGGTCTACTGGAATTGTGTCTGATGTCTAAAATAATAACCATCTGGCCCTGAGAACTGCCTCCTATAGCATTGTTTTACTCCCTATAGGTTATGAATGTGTGCCTAGGTTAAACTTATATACACAAATTCCATTCATGAGAAGGTTTAGAGCTTCTTTCAAGATAAATTTACCTAAGCTGCGGATAAAGCTCAGTGGCACAAGTGCCTTCATTGCAAGTTTGAAGTCCTGAGTTCAATTCCTGGCACCAAAACAAAAACACAAAATAAATGTAGCAGTGCTGGGGGTGTAGCTCTATGATAGAACACTTGTTTAGCATGCACAGAACCCTGGGCTTGATCCATAGCAGATGCAAAATAAATAAATAAAGCCTTATCAGTTTAATGAGAAAGGTAATTGTTTACTTTCCATAATCACACTGATAAAATAATCATTTGGGCTTTGGGACCTAAAGACTGACAAGGAATAGGCTTTTCCTGTTCTACAATTTTAACATGAAGTGATTTAGCATGACCTTAGCCTACCACCAAAATATATTCTCTTCCTCCATATTTAATAATTTTCCAGTGGAACACCTCTGTGCATTTGTATAACTAACCTTTCAAACCCAGGTCTTGAATGCCGTTTCACTAGACAAAGAAATAGAACTTAAAATCTCAGAATCAGTCCTACTTTCTCCTCCTGTCTACCCTCCTTCACATATAAGCAGACTGCCTATCTGCTACCAAAATGATTTTTGATAAGCATCTTTCCTTTTTATAATAAACTCTTTAATCCCCCCTTTGAAATCCTCCTACTTTTTCTGTACTAGGAAACACCTCAAAAAGCATAGTTCATACATTTCATTTGCTACTCAAAAATTTTTCACTGTTTCTTTTTTCCCATAGAATAAAATTCACATTCCTTAGCAAATTCAGAAGATTTCCATCTCTACACCTACCTCCCATCCTAACATTTAATGTTTTCTAGTTTAAATAAATTAGGAGATTTTCTATTGAAATGTCTTTGCTCAAATTATTTCCTACCAGAAGTTTCCCAAATTCCACCGCATAATCCATATCCCATAAGGTAGTCATAGTTCCAGTACAAACGAAGAAATATAGCTAAACTTACCCTAACCAAAGAAAACAAAATTATTTGTTTATGTAATAGAAAATTCCAGAAGTATAAAACAGCTTCAGATCGTGGCAAGATTGGACCTAGGTTTTCAAGTCACTTACATCAAGAATCACTCTTCATTTCTCACCTTTGATGACCTTCAGGCACATTTTCCATATGTGGAGGCTGATCAGTAAAACTATTATGGAAGTTGACAACCAAAAGTGGATATTCAGATATAGAAAAACAACAAAAACAAAAACAATTCCCTGTAAGCAGAGTCTCCCCTTTGCTTGTATCTATAGTTATTTTGTAACCACCCTGAAGGTCTCTGAGACCCTTTTCCACTCCCTTCTATCCCTATAATCTTCTTTTGTCTCTAGAGCTCTGTCTCAGTAGAGGCATATCAAGCCCACAAATTTGATCTCGCCTTTCTTTGCTTTGCTACACCTGAATTCTTGAACTATTTTAAGAAGTCATACTTCAAGAATAATATGCATAATTTCAAATGCAGCTTAGAACAATTAAAGCAATCTGAATTCCTGAAAACACACCTTACCAAGATAATTGCAGTCACACGTTTCTGCATGTGCTTTTTTCAAATTGAACTGATGGAAGGTTAGCTCACTTTGGGAAATCTCATGCTGTAGTTTGGGTACTTTGGCACTTGGAGAAAGACATTTGTAAAAATCATGATTTTACTATGCAAGCTAGAAAGCACAAGCCCTGAGTATATGGCAGAGATCTTAGAGTTGTTGAAGATGGTGATTAAATGTCTTTTCATGATCAGTCTATAAAAATTTTTAAGTCAGAAGAACCTACATTTGACAAGTCTTTTACTGTATCTCACATACCTGTAAATTTCTAGAGTGGAGCCTCAATTCTGCATTAGCAGTGTATTTGTATTCTCTCTCTTGCTCAGCGCCAGCGTCGCTCTGCTGCTTTCCTCTCCATTGCTAGACTGGCTCTTCCCAGCCATGCTGGCTGCTTGGTCAGTGCAAGATAATCAAAAGAGAAGAATTTGTTTTGCCTTCGTGAAAAGTCATAGAATGTTTAACTTGGCAAATTTCATAAAGATTTACTACTCTCACACTTTATTTCATGGTTGGTAAAATTAAACTTGAAGAAGTTAAGAAATTTGTCTACCACTACCCGGCAGGCAAGAGGCAGAGCAAAGGATAAGACAATGCATGCTAGGAAACAAAATTACACATAGAGTCAGTTCAAAGTATTCATAACTGATGCTAAATGGAACTGGAATGGTGAAAAGAAATATGGCAGCACACTAATGACAGGAAGCCAACTGTAGGGACCCTGTAGTTGTCATTCAATTGCCTAGTCTTATCTGATTCTCCTGTCTTTACCAGCTCTTTCCAGCATGTGCTTCTTGCTTCTCCTAGATTTGAGTGGGTCCTTAGGAGTGGTTCTTCCCAATGAGCCTGAAGCAGAAGTGATTGTAGCCCATGGCCTTGGCCAGTGACTAAGCACTTTGAACTGTAAGACCTAGTCCTAGTGGATTCCAATGGGGCTGATAACTCATAAACCTGAGTCCCTAAAGATTCTGAAGAAATGGAAAGCCTCAGCTGTCTCCTGTTAGATCTGTTGGGGAAAAGTAAATGTCTTTGTTATTTTAAATTTTATAGGAAAACTACATTTAATTTCATGTGAAATTATTTAAATCAGCATATATTAAGCTTTAATAGTAATGGTATGAAAAATAATAGATAACCAAGATTCTTCAGTGAATCATGCTTTTTATACAAAAGAATGCAATTTCAAAGTGATTTGATAGAAATTTTATTCAATTTTAGAGAAAGAAGATGATAAAAGATATCAAATAAGGTAGAATTTCTTGATTAGAAAAGTGTAACACCGAAGATTCCCAGTTAATTAAGCATGGGTTGACGTGATAAACTTAATGAAGCAATGATTGTAGAGTTGACCTTCAGATGTTATCAGTTGAATTATCTTTTAGAAAAAATTTTATCGAGAAACAAAGAGCAATTAGACAGTTTCAAAAGCAATTACTAGCACAGTTTCAACAATTAATACATTGCATATTGTAGTCTTAGTGATTATTTATTGTACAAGATGCAGACATGATATGCTGTCCACAGAGACTATTAGAACAAATCTCTATATTCCCTGAATTAAGAGAATGCAGGTGTATATCTATCCTAACTATTTTGAATATGCAGATATCAAAAGGTTGTTCATTTGTATCCTCCATTTTGTTTAGTTTTATCAGAGAAGGGTATTCCACTGCCATTTAAATATTGTAGATGCATGAACTCAGTAAAATAATCCAATATAATCCAGTAGTCCATAATAGTAGTGGGTTTTCTGTAAGACTGGAAATGTCAGAAGTTGTTAACTTGAGCCTTTTGCAACTCAGCATATTAATATGGCTTTACTTTTTATGCTTTGTATTTATACTTTTCTCCTGGATGGTTAAGACCTATATAGAGGTCTTAAAATAAAATAAAGCAAGACCTATGTAGCAAGAAATGTAACTTTTGTATCTGACAAGGTCAGTCAAATCCCCTCAGGATTTAGCCTGAAACCCTGTACCACAGTTTGCAGATCCTTTGTCAGTGTCAGCCATGTAGATGAGTCATGGCCATTGGTTGACCAATTTACTCACTGTGAAAGCCTGAGAGAATGTTTTCTATCCATGTAACTCCCTTCGGCACACTCTACATCATCAATAATTTTCCTCTTTGGCCCCACAATCTCCTTGATCAGAAAATTTGGGACACAACTGAGTTACATGATGTTACAGTACAGGATCTCATATGTCCTAAGTCTTTACTGACCTTGAAAGGCTAGGACAAAATGCCAGCCCTTCTTTTTCTCCAATTTTCTCCAACCATCAAACTTAGGTTGTTAACCCTTCCAGAAGAGAAGCTTATTATTACTACCCACAACATAGGATGTTGAACTTAATCTCACTATCTGTCTGAATATCAAACATCTTAGGCATGACATGGAACAGGCATTTTCCATCAAGTATTGATATGATAAACTTTAAGTTCCTACAGAATATGAAGAAAAATTTTTTTAAATTAAAAGAATATTTTAAAAATAGGAATAAACAGTTACATATTTTATACAGAAATTTAGAAATCTAACCATATACAGCATTGTAGCTGGACAGGCCTGTTACATTTTTTTTCTTGTCTCTTGTTTTAATTTATTACCCTTTTTAAAAAAACAAACATTTACTGGAGTGACAGTATGGCAGTAATTAGTATGTCATGACAAACAGTACGTAATTAGGAGAGCAAAATGACAGACATCTCAAGCATGATCCTACCAATACACATTGCTATCTTCAGTGCAGTTGCTTAGTTCACAGGTATCCACATATATAGTTAGTCAGGGTGAGAATCCTACTAATTGACTACTAGTTGCAAAAACATGCTGAAGATTCTCAGGCTAATTGCCTTACCCATCTTGTGCATATAAATTTATGTCTTTCCTCCTGTCATGTTTCCTAGCTCTTCTCCTTGCCCTCTCTTCATTGTCTAATCCTCAAGTTCTCATTTTCCTTTTAATTGTGTTATACCTTTCAATTTTTATTACTTCTGTTGAGTTCTTATACTAGGGAGACTATATGATATTTACACATGTATACTCACTTATGAGTATATCTTCAACTGGCATCCATTTCAATATAAAGGCTTTGAGTTTATTATTCTTTATAGCTGAGTAATACTCCATTGTATAAAAATATCGCATCTTTTACATCTATTCTTCAGGTGATGAACCGTTTGGTTGTTTCCAAGATTTGGCTATCACAAATTGTGCTGTTATGAACATAGGTACACATATATCTCTATGATATGACATTTTCAGTTCCTCCAGGAAAATTCCCAGTAGAGGAATAGCTGGTTTAAATGGGATTTCCAGTCCAACTTTTCTAAGGAGTCTCCATACTGATTTCCATAACGGTTGCACCAGTCTACATTCCCACCAGCAGTGGAGAAGGGTTCCTTTTTCCCCACAGCCTCTCCAACATTTGTTGTCAGTTGATTTCTTTATGATAGCCATTCTTTCTCAAGTGATGTGGTATCTCAGTGTTGTTTTAATCTGCATTTCAAGGATGGTTAGTGATGTGGGGCATTTTTTCATATATTTATTCACTTTTTAAATTTCGTCCTCTGAGAAGTGAGTGTTCATCTCAGATGCCCATTTCTGGATTGGGTCTTTAAAATTGGGGACCTTAATTTGTTTTAGTTCTTTATAAATTCTAGAGAGCAGACCTTTGTTTGAGTGCTTATTAGTTACAATTTTTTTCCAAATTTGTGGGTTTTCTTCTCACTTTGTTGGTAATTTCTTTTGATGTGCAAAAACTTCTCAATAAGAGGACGTCCCAGTTGTTAATCCTTTCAAGTATTACCAGTGTGATTTGATTTTTGTTCATGAACTCTTTGAACCCCTATGTGTTCACGTGTTCCTCCTACTTTCTCTTCCAGGAGATTTATTGTTTCTGTTTTAATGTTTAGTTCTTTAATCAGTTGAATTATCTTGCAGGTGGTTACAAAATCTGTTTCAACCACTTACTGCTTTGGGACACAGGATTTTAATTGACTAGTTCTATTTTTATTAAAACTATAATTTCTTATCAATAGAAAATATGGTACCTCCATACATTAGGGGAGGTACCTTTTAAGAGTAACCTCATTATCTTATTCGCTGAGTCTGGCACTATGCAATATATGGCTTTGCCTCAAAGGAAAAAATGAGTAGACATTTGACACCAATGCAGAAGACAGGGGTAACCACCACAGGACACCAAAAGACCCTCAATAAATAGAACTTCTTGATGTACTTTAGGAAGTTGAAGAATGGGACAAATATGTTTAAAATAAAGGGTGTCATCTGAGGTGGCTTTATGGTAATATGACTTTTACTGTAATAATTTCCAAAACTTTAAATATTAATCATATTTTCTATCGTACTTCATATGTTTACAAGTTAGCTATTTCTAATCTGAATTGTATTAGACTGTTTTCTCCCCATCCTTTTCAGACTACTTATTTAAAGGTGAAGATAATGTTTATCATGATTTAAAATGGACTCCAAGCTAACATGACTAAGCAGTCAATGTTGCATTGCATGAAACATTTTCTTCAACAGAGTAAAATTTTCCTAGAATAAAACTGTTTTTCTGTTTACCATAAAGATATAGACAGAATAGATGAAATAGAGTGAATGTTTTTCAATATTTAATTTACTCATGCTCTGATGAAAGTGATCAAGAGATGTCTATAAAATTTAGGTAGATTACATGCTCTTTAGGAAAAAAAATTTCCTGAGCTAAATGAAATTATTTCCCCATTAACGCATTGATGACACTTACATTTCTACACAGATCTTTAGGGGAGTTAACTGTTTATTTAACATCTTATTATACAGCCACAAGCACCCAGCAATAGGGGTACCTAGACACTATGACAAAATACCTGACATAAATCAATGTTTCAAGGACAAAGGTGTATTTCAGGTTATATTTGCCAGAGTTTCAGTTCATGGTCATGCTGCTCCATTGCTTTGAGTCTGAAGCAAAGCAGAGCATCTTAGCAGAAAGATACAGTGAGGCAAAGCTGCTCACCTACTGGGGTCCAAGGGTAATGCATGAGAGAGCCAAAGAGGAGCAGGCCAGGGACCAGTAGAGGCCCCAAGGTCAAAAACCGTGTTAAGATCCACTCCTTTCAACTAGAACCACCTAGTTTCCTTCACTTCCCAGTAATGCCATCAAATAACTCCACTGATAAAATTATAGTCTCACAATCTGATCACTTTCCCAAATCCTACCATGTACCAAACCTTTGAGAGAATGAACTTTTAGTGGGACATAACATGTTCACCCTATAACAGCCTGGATCTCACCTTTACTTGGCTGCATTTCAAATTGTTGTTTTTGGTTCTTTTGCTTCTGTGATTGCAAAGTACAAAGAGTCTCTTTCTTCTCTTTATTGTATCTGTTTCTTCACAAGTGACACTTGACTGTACTCTTTTCCTAAAGCTTGCTCACTTAATACAATTGCTACCAACTGTGCTTAATCATTTCTATTCAACCAACACAATAGCTTTTCTCATTTCACTCACACTACCATTCAGTGCTTGGAAAGAGCAATAATACACCATTTCCTAAATAAAATATTGTTCTGAAAAAGTTAGCATGCATTTGTGGTGGCAATGGGGATCTATTGTTCAGAAAGTTAGGGAAATATTGGGTTAAAGGCTTTTATTTACTATCTTTATTCCACATTTTTTCCAAGTGTTTCAATTATTTTATTTTTCTTTTAAGAGCAGTTGTAGGTTCACAGCTAAGTTGATTAGAAGACAGATTTCCCATATATGGAAAATCCACCCCCACATGTGAATGGCCTCAATACCAACACGCTTGCTACAACTGGTGAACCTATGCTGACACAGCATTCCCCAATAATGTCTATGAGCATCAAGCCTCCTTCTTAGTGTTACATACTTCAGAGGTTTGGACAGAGGCATGCCGTATATCCACCATTAGAGTGTGAGCTGTAATGTACACTGTGAAACTCATAAAAGCACAGAATTCCATATGCCTGCAACCATAGTTCTGTTTCATTACTTCACTGGCATGGCATCATTTCACATAGAAAACAAAATTCTGAGTTCAGCAACTGTTAATTTAGAATTTCTACATAACACTTGCTAAAATAGCTTCATTAATGAGTTGACATTCTTCATAT